>NC_142935.1:48531807-48616807 GCF_046866305.1 Octopus bimaculoides | reverse complement strand
GCATTCATGTTCATTTAGTCTCTCTGCAATACTTCTAGATGTCTCACCTATGTATATTATGTTCTTTTCTTTACAAGCACTCTCTATGCACCTTATGCTGTAGACTACATTCCTAGTTCTACAGTTAATGCCTGGGCTAATCTTACATATCATGCAGTTATCATTAGTGCATGTGGTATTCTCAAAGGAGTACATCATACATAGTTGTGATCTGATGGAGTCCCCTGGCTTCTCAATGATCTTAATGTTAAGTTTAGCCACCTTCAGAGCTTTCCTAAATCTACGGTCAAGTTCACCATGGGCTGTGGCCTCTAAAAACATCACTCCTTGATATTTGTCGGTCTTGTACCACGTGTTCTCCCTGTTTGCTTTGTCACAACCTCTTTGTATCCTATTCCAGTCTTTGTAGATATGTTTCTCTCCAATGGTTTTGCATTTCTTTCCCTCCTTTTCCTTGAAAATGATGACAGCCAGTTTGCTGTCATTTTCTGATTTGTATGAATAGGTGTATCCCATACTATGGTGATGTTCTTATTTTCTATGACTGTTTCTTGGTTGATGTTCAAACCATTCCTCAACGGTTTTGATGTTGTATTCTTTACATACCTTCCAGTGGATGTATGCTCCTGCTTTGTTGTGATGTTGTCTCTGGGCAGCCAGAGTCAAGGTGGTTTCTTTGAACTTGCGACATATCATGCACTGCAGGGGTAGGTGCCATTTTTTTTTTTTATTCTATGTTTGTAGTACTTTGTCTTGTGCAGCAATAACAAACCATTCTGTTTCTGGTTTAAGGACAACTGCTCTGAGCGTTTTGCACATCATTCTTTTAGTGGAATTTACATGTATTTTTTTGCTCCTGTTTGTACTAATTTGATTTTGTCTTTGAATTTTTGTTGTTTTGAACTGGTACTTTACTTATCAATCTGGAAAGGATGAAAGAAATGCTTAAAGCATAGGAAGTCATTACAAAAATCCTGAGGCAATCTGCTTGGTACTCTAATTACTCCACTGTGTGTGTGTGTGTGTGTATATATATATATATATATATATATATATATATATATATATATATATATATATATATATATATATACATATATATATACATATATTTATATAATAATGATAACAACAATCTTTGGATGGGATTTATACATATTTTAATGCACTGCAATGCGTATTTCCACAAATCGCATGTCTTTTAAAATCATAGTCCGTATTCCTAGGATGATTACAGTGTAATCCATAGAATCCATAGGCATTGGATAGATCATCTTCATGGACACATTTCTTCAGGTGATATAGCATCAATGGACGTTTAACTGAGGGTTATTTATCCCTTTTTGAACTATACACACAAATGCACACACACACACACACACACACACACACACACACACACACACACACACACACACACACACACACACATATATATATGTATGTAAGTATGTATGTATGTTAAGAGAATAATGTGTGGATTGATTTAACTATCACATCCTTAAACATGTTTCATGTTTTTTAAGTGACAAGTAATTATTGTATAGATTCAGTTTTACACAACTTTTACACACAAGTTACTTTTTCAAAAGCATTATAAGAAATGAAGAGCTATGGTAGGTACTTATAGATGTTTAAAAGTTGTAAAGACAGATGCAGTAGATAACATGTTGACATCAAGTCTAGTACCAGGTTAAAGGATAAGATAAACAGTTGCTATAGAAAATATAGAGAGAGATTAAATAGATTCTCCGGTTAATTTATCAAAGTCCTGAGAGCAAAAACAGATGACGGTATAAATGGTCATAAAACTATCAAAGTTAAAAGCAATTTATAAAATAAAAATTTCAACAAATAGAAAAAAATTAGATACCTACATACACTCAGATACACACACATAAACAGAAAGAAAGATAGATAGACATACAAAGAAATAAGTCCATATAAATATCTGTGTGTATACATATATGTATATATATGTATATGTATATATGTATATATGTATCTATATATATATATATATATAAATAAATAAATATATAAATAAATATATATATATATATATATATATATATATATATATATATATATATATATATATATATATATATATATATATGTGTGTATGCATGCACACAGTCACACATATAGATATACATGCATACTTAAATTCATACATACACACACATTCATTGGGATAATATATAAGTATTCTGTCTACAGAGATATGGATGCATATACATGTAATATTAGAGCAGCTAAAGAATGTCCTCTTAATGGAAATTGACTGATACAACTTTAGTTTATAGATGTAAAGTCCTTGTCCATAAAAATAACAAATATTGTATAGGGTCCACATCAAATAACATTAAAAACAGTTTTCCGGTGCACAAACATTCATTCAATAATTATAAATTGATGCATTCGATTTTCTTTGCTGAACACATTTGATGTTTGAAATCAAGCAGTATTGATTGTAAACTTGAATATTGTATAAGCACTGTGCTCTGTGTAACAGTTTGTGGTGCAAATGTCAACTTTGAACAAATTTATCTATTAATATTTTAGTGGCAGATTATAATGTCCTGCAAGCTAGCATCTTGCTCTGAAATCTGGAACACCTCATGTTTTTGATCATCAACTTACAGAACATTGGTCAACTTCCTGGATTCTGCATTTCTCATTTTTAAATGTATGTGATGGTCAGCTTTTTTACAAGTGACCTGATGTTTCCTGCTGCTTCACATTCTTCCATTCTTTCCACATTTGTCTCATAGCATTTAAGACTTTATATACATTGTGAATCAACATGTCTATCACCTTCGGTTTTCTGAAAGCTTACTCCATTCATAAATTTGATCCACAGATCACAGCGGTTTGCTTGATGGGAATTTCCACTTACTGCTTATACTATAGGCATAATTTATATTCTCGAAACCTTCTCAGCATATTCACCCCCTAGTGCTTCTTTGAACAGTCTTCTTCTTAATCCTTTTTACCCCTTGTGGAGCATAGGGCCTCAACAGTTATTTTCCACTTTTTGCAGTCATTGGCATGTTTCTTAGCTGCTTCCCATGTCAGACCAGTGGTCCTGAGCTTTTTCTAAAATACTCCGCTTCCATGTCTGCTTCAGGCGTCCTCACTTCCTTTTCCCCTGCGGGTTCCAGTCAAGTGCTTGTCATGTCACATTTGAAGCTTTTTTCCGCAATGTGTGTCCGACGCATTTCCATTTCTTTCATCTAATCTGAATATGTATGGGCTCCTGGTCGGCCCTTTCCCACAGGTCGGTGTTTGGCACTCTGTCGAACCACTTCAGATGGGGGGTCTGCCGGAGACATTTGTTGATGAAGGTCTGGATCTTCTTGTAGTTGCTGCAGGTGGCTCTCTATGTTTCAGAGCCATACAAAAGCACAGATTTTACATTTGAACTAAATAAGCAGAGTTTAGTTTGAGCTGAGAAGGCAGTGGACTTCCATACCGGTCGAAGAATAGCAAAGGCTTGCCAATCCTTCTTGCTTCATGCAATGATGTCCTTGTCTGATCCACCTGATTTGCTGATCTTGCTTCCAAGATAGACAAACTCACTTGTAGGTAAAGGATCCATCAACTCTCAAATCTTTCTTTTTCAGATTATGTGTTACTAAATCCACCTAGCACTTACCCTGAAACTTCTGATCACTAGTTTACAAAAAGTGATTCATTCCTTGCCAGGTGTTTAATTAATTTCCTGGTGAATATGAAGTCAATCTAGTTTGTGTTTCAAGAACTTTGAACCCCGATTTGCCTCTTCATAATCAATGTGACAATTAAATCATTAATTGTGATAATGAAAGCATTATCATTTATGAATGAATAGTCAGCAAGAAGGTGCCATAAAAAGGATCCTTTATTTTTCTGTTGGTCTTGATTTTAGTGAATATGCAGAGATTACTGTTGCTCTCCTGTTGCTTATCGCTGGTCTATAATTAATTATTTCACATACTCTGTCTATTTCAGTTACTTTATCTATCCACTTCTCTGTTAATACATATATATGTAAAACAGCAATGAAATACACATACTTGTACACTAGAGTGGCATGCACATCCATTAATTGTGAGCAAGTTTATCCACATAAACACCGACATATATAAGCAGATACTGACTCATTCCTGTATTCACTAATACTAAGAATTGTTTAGATTGAAACCAAAGACTCTAATCATTGTTAATGACCAGCTTCTATACTGCAGCAAAGGAAAAACTTAAATCGCAAAGGAAAAATACTCTAGGCACAAGGCCTGAAATTTTGGGGGTGAGGGCCAGTCGATTAGATTGACTCCAGTACACAACTGGCACTTAATTTATTGACCCAGAAAGGATGAAAGGCAAAGTCGATCTTAGTGGAATTTGAACACAGAACATAAAAAGAGATGAAATACCTCAATGGAAAAGTATTGTGGCACTACTGGAGCACTGCCTTCAAGGGATTTCCTTTAAGGGATTCCCCAAAATATCTAACTTTGTTCATATCATAGAAATAATTATCATAATTTCTATTTGTAGCATTGCTAATAATGGTTTCAAATTTTGGCACAAGGCCAGCAGATTTGGGGAGGGGTTAAGTCAATTACATTGACCCCCACCCTATTACTCAACTGGTACTTATTTTATTGACCCCAGAAAGGGTGAAAGACAAAGTCAATGTTGGAAGAATTTGAACTCAGAACCTCAAGATGAATGAAATGCTTCTAAGCATTTTCCCTGCCAAGCTAACAATCCTGTCAGCTTGCTGTTTTATGTCATTGCTAATAATAACTACAGTAATATGCAGAAATGAAAGCACAAGGTATAGCTATCAGATATAATTTTACTTAATATATGAGCATTAAATACAAGATTATCAAATTTTTTGTTGTTGATAATCTCCACCTTTTGAGTAGCTGTATTTATCAGTATCAACATTTGTACTAGACAGCAGTTTATTTCATCTGCAATCATAATTAGGTATCTGATTTATGGATGTATGCATTGCACTAGGATTGGTTTCTTTATATTTTAGAAATCTTTCAAGTTGGAACCGTTTTTAGTTCAAACCTGGTATTATGTTCACATCAAAAATTTTTAAAAATGACTTATGGCACTTGTTGATCAAACCAAACAAAATGTCATGTTTATTCAAAAAAAAAAAGAAAAAAGAAAGAAAACAGAAAAGAAAAAAAAATTGTTTTATCTCTAAAGATGTGTTTAATAGATCAAAAACTTTTAATCTTATTGATAAGAAACTAATCATCTTTAGATAACTAAACAAAATACAACTTTAAAACTTTGATATTTCAAATCTGCTCTAACAATATTATAACAATTCATGCATACATCTGCATATTTGAATGTGTGTGTGTGTGTGTGTGTGTGTGTGTCTATACACACACACACACACACATACCTAAATATAATAAGTTGAGTGGACTGGAGCAACATGAGATAAGTGTCTTGCTCAAGGACACAATGTGTCACCAGGAATTGAACACACACCCTTGCGATCACGAGCTGAATACCCTAACCCCTAGGTCACATAAATATATATATATATATATATATATATATATATATATATATATACAGGGTGTCCCAAAAAGATGTACTCACTCTTTGACAGACGATTACTAATGTATTGCTTTTTGTGATGTACGGGCTTACCTCGATGCAACAAATCCAAACAAATGGAATGGGAGGAGAGGTAGTGTTGAATTTCTTGCACGTTCCCCGGACCTCACGCCAATGGATTTTTTTTTTTTTTTTATGAGGACATCTCAAAGATGAGGTTTACACTGCAAAACCAGTGAAAATTGATGATTTGAAAAATGAAATTCGAATACAATGTTTTACAATTCCAAATGAAATGTTTGGCAATGTTGTTGAATCCATTGTTGGACGTAAGCAGCTTTGTTTGGAAAATGAAGGAAGGCAGTTTGAACATTTGCGAACACGAAGGAATGAGAGAGAACATAAAATAATTGTAAATGACAAAAAATAATCGTTTCTACAACAATTTATTTTCCTGAATTTAATTTAAACTTTTAGCATTGTATGTATATCAATAAAAATCTACTTGAACACAAAATGCACGAGTACTGGGAAGTCAAAAATTGAGTACATCTTTTTGGGACACCCTGTATATATATATATATATATATATATGTATGTATATATATATATATATATATATATATATATATATATATATATATATATATATATATATATATATATATATATATATATATATATGTATATATATATATATATATATATGTATATATATATGTATATATATATGTATATATATATGTATATATATATGTATATATATATGTATATATATATGTATATATATATGTATATATATATGTATATATATATGTATATATATATGTATATATATATGTATATATATATATATATGTATATATGTATATATATATATATATATAGTATATATATATATATATATATATATATATATATATATATATGTATATATGTATATATATATATATATATATATATATATATATATATATATATATATATATATATATATATATATATATATATATATGTATATATATATATATATATATATATATATATATATATATATGTATATATATATATATATATATATATATATATATATATATATATATATATATATATATATATATATGTATATATGTATATATATATATATATATATATATATATATGTATATATATATATATATATATATATATATATATATATATATATATATAGTATATATGTATATATATATATATATATATATATATATATATATATATATATATATATGTATATATGTATATATATATATATATGTATATATGTATATTTATTTATTTATTTATTTATTTATGTGTTTTAGCCAAGTGGCTGCGGTCATGCTGGTGCACCACCGTGATCTTGCATGGCTCTTCTCCCCCACCTGACATGGTCCAATCAAGAGTTTTGATGGCACATCTGGTGTATAAGAGAATTTGACACAGCTGCCCTAAGCTGCGTCTCATTACGAGCCATTGGTTCGTCTAGTATCGTGGAGAGGAAAGCGTCAAGTTTTGTCTTGAAGACCTCCGCATCCATGTCTTGCATGTCTCTCAAATGTTTTGGCAGGGCATTGAAGAGCTGAGGTCCTCTGAAACCGAGGCTGCTGCAGTATCTCGTTCTTATGTGAGATGCAGTGGACGGTACCTTTGGCACCATGCAGTGGCGACCCGTGCGGGCATTCCTGTAGTACTTGATACCAAAGTTTGGCACCAGTCCTTCCAGTATTTTCCATATGTATATTATTACATATCTCTCCCGCCTGCGCTCCAGGGAGTAGAGACCTAGTGCCTTCAGTCGCTCCCTGTAGTTCATCTGTTGGACTGTGGCGATCTTTTTTGTATAGTGCCGCTGAATTGCCTCGAGTTCTGCTGTCCGCTTAACACTGTGTGGTGACCACAACTGAGAGCAATAGTCTAGGCGGCTCAGAACAAATGTCTTCCATAGAATCAACATGACTTTTTGATCCCTTGTACGGAAAGTCCTCAGTATCCACCCCGCCAGTTGTCTGCACCTTGCTGTCAACTTGATAATGTGCATGTGAAATGATGCATCACTACACATGTTGATGCCCAGATCTCTAACTGTTTGTTGTTCTGGGATTGCAGTACCTCCAGGCCCTGTGTATGCCAGTTGGGAGGTGCTTGTGGTCTTGTAGCGCAGTACATATATATGTACATATATATATATATGTATATATATATGTACATATATATATATATGTATATATATATATATATGTATATGTATATATATATATATATGTATATATATATATATGTATATATATATATATATATATATATATATATACATGTATATATGTATATATATATATATATATGTATATATGTATATATATATATATATATATATATATATATGTATATGTATATATATATATATATATGTATATGTATATATATATATATATATGTATATGTATATATATATATATGTATATATGTATATATATATATATGTATATATGTATATATATATATATATATATATATATATATATATATATATATATATATATATATATATATGTATGTATACATACTTGCTCAAAATATTTGTGTTGCTGGAAAACAGCTGGATTTAATTAAATTTTCTGTTGATATAGATGTGGATTTTGGCCAAAAACAATGTTCATATTTAACTACTGAACATGAAAAACTGTTCTTCAAACTCTAAATCCTTGCATCAATGGTCTCTTTCTATCTCCCTAGTTCCGCAAGATGAGTGCTACAAATAACTAGGTGTTGATGAAAATATATCATACTAAGATAGATTAACAAAAGAATATTACACTAGACTTTAAAAATTCATGGTGATCAGAGCTTTTTCATTACAACAATCATTACTCATACTGGTACCGATATTTTGGTTAGAGTAGAAATCCATTCAATAGATTTAAAAACCTACAATATCCTGATATTGACTGCAAATACTCACAGAAACAATGATATTGACAGCTTGGCTCTCAAGAGAAGGGATAAGAAGAGGCTTAAGATAGGTGTAGTCACAAACATATAATTGTTATATATTAAAATTTAAAAAAGACTTCCATGTATTTACTACTACACATACACATTATATGTGTGAGGCTCATGTTTGTTGGAAAATCTTAACTTTTTCCAGATTGCGATTTCAGTGAATCTAGAATTTTCAAGCAAAGAAAGAAACAGGTGAACAAAAATTTCAGAGATGCAGTCTGTAAGTGGAGCAGTATAAATATGCAATACATTCTTAAATTTCTACATGTAACAACTAGTCCAGACATCAATGATAATTATTTTCTTTCTTTCTTTGAAACAAGCTGCCTACATCTAGAAAGAATGCTAATAGATAAAAAGAAGAAAAAGACCTACCTACCTATCTATCTACTCACTCACTCACACATATAAATTTTTTTTTATTGAAACTCTTGTCAATTTTCAGTTTCAATAAATATCTGTATCCTCTAAAACATATATTGAGCATTTCTCTCTCTCATCTGTCTGACATAAACCAACGTATGCATGTGTTTGTATACATACATACATACATACATACATATATATATATATATACATGTATATGTGTGTGTGTGTATATGTATGTATATATATATATATATATGTGTGTGTGTGTGTGTGTGTGTGTATGTATGTATGTATGTATGTATATATGTATATAAGTATATATATATGTATATATATACATATACATATATATATATATATATGTATATATATATATATATATATATATATATATATATATATGTAGACACACACACATGAATTTGCGAATCACATGACTTTTGCAGATGTAATAGAATTATTAGAACCATAAACAAACCGGACTTATATGAGCCAAAAATTGAAACTGTATTGAAGCCTTCGTTTGGCAAACAATTTCTCCTCTAGTGTATGATACTCGTTATGAAGCTGTGCATTGTTTATTGAAGAAAAGATTGTAATGTAATCAGTTTCAGAGTTCAAATCTTTGAAATTCCGGCCATTATGGTCTCAAAATTTGTGTAGGATAGGTCAAGCTATAAACATAAAATTAATTACTCTGCAACTTTAATAAAGGACACACATAAAGTTGGAATAATTGTTATGAAGGAAAGAGAAGAATTTGTATAGATGAGGCAAGTGTGTGGCTGGTATGGCCCCTTTCGGATAATATGAAAAATAATACCATGTCTAACGAATATTGCCGCAGTTTATATCAACACTTGACTGGTTGAATTTACCAGCTTCTGATATTGCTAATAAAAATGCTGACTTTTGAACTGAGATGTCTGAAATAATGGCTAAACGGACATGAGAACAAAAGGACAAAAGCTAGAATCGTTGATAAATTGCCACAAATGGTGAATCGTAATATGGCTTATGATGTATAGTTTGGAATATAACGCTTTGTAATAATACTTCAAGTAATCAATTTGAGAAAAATTAATTTCTGTTTCTGATAGACACATTTATGAAGATAATACTGAAAAGCAGTTTTATGTGTATGTAAGTGTGTGTTTTACTCTATGTGTTTCTGTGGATGTATCATGTGTGTGTGTGTGTATACTGTGCAGAGGGTGAACAGTGTGTTTAGAGAAGATTACAAACAGCTATGCGGAAATATGCATCAGGACTGTTCTGATGAGATGATTAACGAAATATATAGATATGAGAAAAAGAAAAGAAAAAAAAAGATGCACATCCACATGGACCCAAACAGTTGTGCAGAGGAAACTGGCCATCAAAGAAGGTACTGAATGTATGCATGTGTGCACACGTGTATGTGTGTCTTAGTGCATGCACATACATACCTATACATACACACACACATACATACATATATAAGCTTATATACATACCTGCATATATTTATACACATACATATGTGTGTGTGTGTGTGTGTGTGTGAGAGAGAGAGTATGTATTTATCTACTTATACAGATAAAGTAAAAGTTAAATATAGATATAATTGGATACGAATACATATATATATACATATATATATATATATATATATATATATATATATATATATATATATATATACACACATGCATGCACATACACAGATATGTATATATACACACACATTGACACACACACATGTATTAAACAATAACAGAATTATAATGAAAATACTTCTTTCATGTAAAGCTTCTTAGCAAAGAACTCGATAAACATCAAATGAATTCAATGTTTAGAGCAATAATACAATGAAATGAAAAGTTATATTATTGGTCTAAATCTGAATTCATTTCATGTTTATTGAGATCTTTGCTAAGTTGCTTTACATAAAAGAAATATGTCCATTATTATTGTGAGATATATATTTCTATTGTTACTATAATGCTCATTTCTGCAAGTTCATTAATTTTTTTTTTAATGTTAACTGTGGCTATTTGTGGTCCAATAGTAACTTTTTTGTTTTTTGGTTTATTTTTTAGAACCAAACAGATCATGAAATAATTATCAATATTTTTGGCTCATTCATTTATATCTGGCGTTAATTTCTATATTACATTGGCTTTGTACAAAAGCAAGGATTTTCTATTAAAATTTCCTTTTTATTAATTGCTGTTGATGGTATAAAACATGAGCATATATCTAGGGAATATATCGTTAATTTATGCATATATTTGCAATAATGTACTATGTGATTATATTATTTTTAGAGATTTTTATCATTTTAGGCATCATTAAATTTCATTATATATATAACGGTTATATATATAATGAAATCCTTGAGTGAGAAAAATGGGCATTCCTATATTTGTCGATATAGTGGATATATTAAACAAAGTATTATGTATCTACTACAGCCAACATTTGTTAACTGAATAATTATGTAATATGTGTGCTCATCATAAATGACAGGTGTAGAAAAATGATGTATGTTCTTTGTTATAAGAGGGGAAGAAGTGTCTCAACTGGTAGGTGCTGCAAAAAAGGCAAGACTAAGTTGTGGGAGGCAATTCGATGGGATAACTCTTTATCATGTGTTATATCACCTCAAATGTCGTCCAATCAACCCCGTGAAGTCAGAGATCAGCCTGGTAAGCCAGTAGCTGACCAAGAAGGTCAACAATGCCAAAAAACCCTGCTCCTTAGCAAAGGACTAGACTTGGTCAAGTACACTGATTCAGAGGTTTCTTTCGATGTAGCAATGAATATCCTCAACAGCGCTTAAGTGTATGTAATCTCGTTGATATTTTCATCTTGGATTTACATAAGAAGAGATTCCACATAACGAGCATTAGCCTCTAGTGAGATGATGCTTTGGCAATAATGAAAAAGTGAATAGCCACACATTCGGCGGGTTTAGGTTGGACTTAACCATTTTTTAGCCTCAAGGTTACCATCATGAAGATGGCGGATTTCCTTGATCTGACCCCAGACTTGGAATCTGTTACCTATAGGCCGTTTAGGAAGTTGAATGAGAGGCTGACATACATCAACACAGCTTTCTGTCATGTAACTATCAGCTTAAGGAGCCTTGTGAAGAGGTTGTACAGAAAAAATTCTATCCCACCTTCAAGTAAAGAGATTTTTGACGCTGTTGTCCAATACTATAACAAGGCATTGACTGCCAATAGTTTTAGGAATAGGGTTAGTTAAGAATAGGATTAATAACCCCGCTACGAGGAAAAACCACCGGAAAATGTTGTGGTTCACGTCAACGTCTCCCAAAGCGTAAAATCTTGTGTGGGTAGGATCTTCCTTCTACAAAAAGATTCCATAAAATATTTAACAAACACACTTAAAGAAGTTCTTTTAGTTGTGCACCCAATATCAAGAAAATATTAGTAGGTAGACACACACGTTAGAAAGAGGCAAGGCATAACAGAGGCAAGACCACGTATCTCCTTAACGGCCACTGCAACACAAAACAGTTGTATATGATGCAGGGTTAATGTCAAAGTAATTCACTGGGGAGCTCAACGTGTGGAAGTATGTAGATATGAGAAAAGGTACATGCAGAACCAGATTTAACAACCATAAAACCGCCTTTAATATCCAGTTGAGTCGCAATTGCACAGCTATAGTTAATCATATATGGTTATTGAATGAAAGTGCCACGGATTACAACATAGAATGAAAATTCTTGGAGATGTGCAAGCATTATTTTGGCAGTAACAGAAAGTGCAGGTTATGTATAACCGAGAAACGGATTATATTAAAATCCTAGCTCCAACCAGATACCTACCTAAACTACTGAAGCGAGATATTTAATCCGTGTCCACATAACAGAAGATACATGATGGATTTACCTTCGGGCTCTACCGTGACTTTAAATGCTAAGGCCTCTACCATCGACAATATGAAAGCGTGAGTGTGTGTGTGTGTGTGTGTGTGTGTGTGTGTGTGTGTGTGTATTGAGGTACCGAAAATTAATGTTGCTTTAGCCATGATGAGCTCAAATCAACATAAAACATACCGTAAATATATTTATTCATTCGACAACATTTACCACCTCGAAAACAGTTTTCTGCTTCTTTGTGCAAAAAAGGGTTCTTTAGAAGAGAACAATTTTTGAGTGTCATTTCGACATTGTCCCTGCTTCTGAATACTTCTCCACTGCTAAAAGTGTTCAAGTGACCTTGAATAAGTGAAAACCTGATGAGGTGATAGGTTACCTGAATAGAGAAGGTGAGGTCGAACTTCCCACTCAAATGAATTAATCTTTTCTTCGCTGAATATAGTTTTGCATTATCATGTTGCAGAATGACTCCCATTCTATTTAAGAGAGATGGTTATTTTTTAGGAAAACTTCACTGACACGTTCAAATTATTGAAAGTAAAATTCCGAAGTGAAAGCTTCTCCTTCATTCTAATTCGCAGTGAACATCTGTTGTATTCCACCAAATATACAGCAAAGACCTTCTTTGAGTGAAGATCTGGTTTGAGTGCTGGAACTGGATTTTTACTTGGTGTTATACACCAATTCTTACGTTTAATGTTGGCATAGACTATCCATTTCTCATCTCCTGTTCATTCCAGTTACAATAATAATTAGAACAGATTGGGAGAGATACTGCTCTGACATTACAGAAAGCTGTTGGTACGGCATTTTTGAACATTTAAACCATCAGGATATTAGTAGATTTGTTTTCATGTGCTCATGCTGTATTGCTGCCCTTACGAAATTTGTAAAGTTTGCAATGCCGAATATGCAGCTTACTAAAGTCTTCTGTAGCAGTGATTCGAAATCCCAATCGGTCAGACGCCACGACCGAGCACAACAACTTCACGTGATCGGGCTAATAAGCAACCAAACAGTGTCAAGCCGTAGCGTAGTTTAGTCTTCTAGCATCTTCTTCTTGTACCTTATAAAAGACCGTTTTTGGTGGTAATTAATGGCAGAGTGTTGAAAGACGGCTGAGCGATATGTGCCTCCACACTATGGTTTCAGGTATTTGGACAAATGGCCAGCACAAGCAGTCAACGCAGATGGCCAACGCAGCCGGCTTAGGACAGATGACTAAGGACCTCTAGTGCAGTTGGTATCAAATACATTCTGCGACCGCAGGTTGCCGTACCAACAGCTTTCTGTA
The DNA here is from genome assembly GCF_046866305.1 of Octopus bimaculoides. Lineage (NCBI taxonomy): Eukaryota > Metazoa > Mollusca > Cephalopoda > Octopoda > Octopodidae > Octopus > Octopus bimaculoides. Next base: position 48,602,642 of record NC_142935.1, on the reverse strand, counting down.
ATGTCAGAGCAGTATCTCTCCCAATCTGTTCTAATTATTATTGTAACTGTAAATGGTCGACGCAGATTGTCTTGTATGACAATAAATACTTCAGTTAAACGTTCACGGGTTTTGCTTCAATTATTCGTGCAGCCAACGAAATACATCTTCGTTCACCAACTCAGCAATAGCAGTCAACGACACATAATGACCTATGGCGACTTTGGTGACACAACCAACAGCACCCGTGACACTTGTATTTCATGGTTATCAGACAAAGCATATACACACACACAAGGTGTGTGCACATTAACGTTCGGTCATTAACTCTATGCTCATTGGTTGATTGCAAACATAGGTTTTATTGGCTTGTAAACCATTTGTGGCAAGACGTCAGACTATTTGCTTGAAAATACATCACTTTTCGGTACCTCTAATGTGTGTGGTATGTTTGTGTGTGTAATACATATATATATGTATATATGTATATGAATACGTTTTTGAAATTGAACATATATATAAATAATAAACACGCATACGTGCGCACACACGCACACACTCATGCGAGGAACAGTTTCTTCTTTTCCGTATGTATTTTTGTATTGAACTATGTTCTTGATTCATATTTTTTCTTATCACAGTTCATGTTCGTGTCTTGCAATTTTTTTCGCGTAGTAAGTTCCTAAATCCATCAACAATTTTTGTAAACCTTCAGGCTTTTGCCATCAGCTTGAAGTGATGGTGGAGTGTGTTGATGCAATCTCATTGTAAGCTGGATATGACTGGCCGTTAGATTTTTTTGTACGTGTATTTATTTTAATGTTGTTCTGCTGAATGAGAATTGCCTCTATCACTTATCTGTTATTGTGGAGATTCTGTAATGCATGAACGTGTTGAACATTAATATTTATATTTTCAGGTAAATTTGTGTTGCGCTTGTGGTGTATTGCATTGAAATAATTCCATTTTGTAAATGCATAGTGAGTCGACGAGATAGTGATGTTATTGTATGTCTAAGATATCAGTTAGATTCATGAAGTTTACAACTTTGACGTTCTGATGCTAAATCGCATTTGTCATTACAATCTTCTTGGCAGCCATACAAGTTTGCGGTTTGTTGTTGATAAAAAGGCTTCACAATTTATTGTTTTTACAGAAGATTAACTATTAAAGTCAATTTATCGCTTTGTGAATGCATTTTGTGTTCTGCTTGAAGAGGTTTTTAATATGTTTATCTATTCTACAATGAGCATATATGTGATAAATAAATTACACTTCATCTACAGTTCGTATAGATTTTAGTAGTCATAAATACTGAGGCACCTCTCTCTGTTTTGTTACTTTACCTGTCCCATTTGCTTGTAAGAAAACTCGTATTTAACTTTATTTTTCAACGATTTGTGGTTTCCATTGTCTAGTATTAGGCTTCCTGGAGAGAATCACAATGCTCACACGAAGAAAATATTTACCATCGACATTTTACAAATGTTGAGAACCGCTGTATTTGTATTATATCTGTATTTATTATATACCATTATATATATATATATATATATATATATATATATATATATATATATATATATATATATATATATATATATATACCTTTATATATATATACATGCACGAACACACACACACACACACACGTTCTTTTATTCATTTACTTGTTTCAGTCGTTTGACTGCGGTCATGCAGGAACACCGCCTTAAAGGGTTAAAGTCGAAGAAGTCGACCCCAGGAATTATTCTTTGTAGGCCTAGTACTTATTCTATCGGCTCCTTTTACCGAATCGCTAAGTTACAGTGACATAAACACACCAGCATCAACTATCAAGCATTGGCGGGCGGGTGCAACAAACATAGGCAAACACACACACACACATAAATACGCGCGCACACACACACATATACGACAGGCTTATTTCAGTTTCTGTCTACCAAATCTACTCACAAGGATTTGTTCGGCCCGAGGCTATGGTAGAAGACATTTGCCCAAGGTGCCACGAAGCGGAACTGAACCCAAAGCCATGTGGCTGGAAAGCTAGCTACGTACCACACAGCCATGCCTATATATACACGCGCACACACACACCCATGCCTATATATACACGCGCACACACACACCCATATTGTATTTGACGTCACTAATTTCATTACCACCACAAGAGGCTGGCATTACAGACAGAGTTGATACACTGATGCTCATTTGTTTGTACTGAAGACACTATGTAACTATTGCCTCCGGCTGTTGCTACAATGTTTGATATCAATGTCACACGAAACATTTTCATTAATTAGAGATTAAACATAAGATACTAATTACAGTCTTTTTATTTATTTAACTGTGCATGTTATATACTGGATATTTGTTTGTAAGAAACTGGAAGGGAAGAAATAATGTGCAAGCAATGATATAGTGATACACTATAGCTCGTGGGTTATTATAGTATCACACAATATTGAGATTGATTTGCAAAAGCTTTTAAAATGAGCGGAAGAATATGTATAAACTATCTCTTTGCATTACCTTTGTGTACAAAATAAATCTTCAGTAATGTAGAAGTAAATGCAATGCTGAAGTATTTGGAGATGCAAAGAGTTGAGGCGAAATACATCAAACTTCTCAGAGTGACGAACTTGGGATCTACTAATATTATAGTTTGCTTTACTGCCAACAACCATGAAAGTTTCAGTTGGGAATATCACCAGACTAGGAGATACCATCTCTCCAATGATGCTCATCACATGTCTCGAAATAGCTATCAGGGAAAAGACTAGAAAAGTGGCATCAACATCAATGACGAGTTATTAATTTAACTCGATCTCCTAAAGCAGATGACATCGTTCTCTTCGCAGAATTTTCAGAGCAGCAGCAGACCGTGCTGTCAAAGTGAGACATTCAGAATTGCAAAGTTGGCCTTAAAATAAACTGCATGAAAGCAAAACACAAGCAGTCTACAAACGCAATACAAAGATGAACATTTCTTAGAAGAGATGACATTGAAAAGATGAGGTTAATGAATACGTCTACTTGGGAGAGACAACGAATATATGACTAGATATGAAAACTGAAACCTCACGCTGTGTGAAAGAAAAGTGAAAGGTGTTTGCTTGGATTAAAGGTGAGCGAGATCTTGCATAGCATTTTCTTCAATAGCACCATTCTACTTGTGTTCTTATATGCTCTGTGAGAAAGTTTAATGAATGGACAAGGCACGGAGGGCAATGGAAAACACCATGCTATGAATATCATTGAAGAACGGGAACATATTTGAAACCAAAAGCACAAGTTCCGCTTAAACCGATACGCCTCAAGACTCACAGACAAAAGATGGCCAGTGGTATACAAATGACCAGAAGAGACCATTCCAAAGACGTTCGAAAACAATGGGAAAGCCACATTATCAAACAATTTAAAATGAAAGAGAAAGGTGCAGTCAAGGGCAGAACAGAAACGCACTGTGAACGTTGATGTATAAGGACATCTGAATGTCATGTCAAAAGAGAATGAAAATATGAAAAATATAACTCGCTTCTAATTTTTTTGTTGTCTCTGCGTGAAAGGACATATGACTGAATGAATTATTGCTGACGTAAGGGACAAAAGAACATAGTGACGGAAGAGTTGTGAGATATGTTATTAATAAAGATAGCGGTGGCCCAGGAAACAATACGAAGAAATCTTCTTCGTTCGCTCTTTTGCTTTGGGTTTCAGGATAAAAGAATGTCCATTCAACTGTGCAAAACGAAAGTAACAAAAATAATAGTAATAAATAAATAAAATGAACATTTCACATACACACACACTCACATATATGCTCCTTAAATATATATATATATATATATATATATATATATATATAATTAATATGAACAGCTGTTTGCAATGTTCCACCAAAAAGGAGAATTACAAATGTCATTAAATGCGATTAGGGTGTTAGACAACACCTACATTGCTAGAAATAAGAGCTAAAACACACTAATGCTGTAGTTAAAGCGCTTTTCGGACGATTATGGTTTTTGTTTTACTCCTCTTTTATGGCTATTTGTATCAATTTTCCTTGATTAGATATTTCTGTAATCCTATGGTGGATATTTTATAATAGTTTTCTAATTGAATAAGGCTTCTACTACCTTCAGTTCGTATATATAATCTTTCTATGTCAGTGGTGTGGGTGGTGCATCCTAAATTCAATCACTATTTTTCTTGTTTTCCTTTCTAGTTTGGTTAACTTATTTACAGTCAAACTAAAAATATTTTAACTGTAACTGGGACTACCGTGTTGATACCTATTATCATGTTTTTTGCATTGAGCCCTGTTTTCAGGATTAATCTAACTCGTCTATAGTATTTCTTCTTTATTTTCTCTTTCATTTGCCTGTTGTACCGTATCTAGTTCATTGATTCCTAAGTATTTGTATGTCTGGCTTTGGACGGACTAATTCTCTTATTTCATTTACTTTATCTAGTATGATATTGTTACTCGTAACTAGTTTTCCTCTTTTGAAGGTTGCTTTGGCACATTTTTCAAATCCGAATTTCATATATATTTCTTTGGTAAATCCACGCACTGTCTGTAATAATGTTTCCAGTTGTTTATCATCTGTAGCATACAGTTTCAGATCGTACATCTATAAGAGATGGTTGATTTTTTTTTTTTTTTTTACCGTAGAAGTTGTATTCACATCTAGTTCTGTTTAGCATGTCAGTTAAAAGCGTCAGTGCCAAGCAGAAAAGAAGTGGAGAGAGTGAGTCTCCTTAGGATATTCTTCTTCTAATGGGGATGGCTTTAGTTTTTATGGGTCACTCTTTTGTCTAGAGCTGCAGCACTGTTTGCTATTTATTCAAGAAATGCTTTATATATTTTATTATTATTGGAGCTACCTTGTTCATCGCTAGTGTTTCCAGGAGCCATGACTGGGGAATACTGTCAAGATCCTTTTAATAATTGATCCAAGCCATGTTTAGACCCTTCTTTTCCTTTCAGCTGTTTTCAGTTATGGCTTTATTGATCAATAACTGATCTTTACAGCCATATGAGTCTTTGCAGCATCCCTTCTACTCTTCTGGAAACAAGTTGTTTTCTTCCAGATCTTTGTCCATTTTCTGCAATATTATTGCTGTTAAAGTTTTGTAAATTGTAGGAGGACATGTAATGGGTCTGTAGACTTGTGGGTTTGCCGTTCCAGAAGATTTAGTAATTAGGATGGTTATTATCATCATCATTATTAAGGCGACAAGCTGGCACAATCGTTTGTACGCCGGGCCAAATGCTTAGCGGAATTTCGTCCGTCTTTACATTCTAAGTTCTAATTCCGCCGAGATCGACTTTGCCTTTCAACCTAATGGGGTCAATAAATTAAGTACAAGTGAAATACTTGGGTCGATGTACTCGACTAGTCTCCTACCCTCAAATTTCAGGCCTCGTGCATTTAGTAGAAAGGATTATTATTATTGTGATATGATTATTGTGATATGATCATAATAAACATAATGATTCGTTTAATTCTTCACAATGTGATCATTGCTCCATACTTCCTCGATATTCTAGAGACTGAAAGAAACTTACGGAGATTCCATGTAATATTATTGCATGGGTAATTGTTGGTTGGTGCTATTTAGCTGCGTGTCGTCCCAGTAACAAACCAAACGAGCACATAACAAAATAAATTTATTTATTTAGGTAATTATAATATTTACATTTATATACGAAATCTTTCCAATAGTCAATAGTAGTGTATTGTTGTTGTTGGCACTCCGTCGCTTACGACGTCGAGGGTTCCAGTTGATCCTATCAACGGAACAGCCTGCTCGTGAAATTAACGTGCAAGTGGCTGAGCACTTCACAGACACATGTACCCTTAACGTAGTTCTCGGGGATATTCAGCGTGATACAGTGTGACAAGGCTGACCCTTTGAATTACAGGTACAACAGAAACAGGAAGTAAGAGTGAGAGAAAGTTGTGGTGGAAGAGTACAGCAGGGTTCGCCACCATCCCCTGCCGGAGCCTCGTGGAGCTTTAGGTGTTTTCGTTCAATAAACACTCACAACGCCCGGTCTGGGAATCGAAACCACGATCCTATGACCGCGAGTCCGCTGCCCTAACCACTGGGCCATTGCGCCTCCACAGTAGTGTATTGTTCTTAAATTGGTTTCAAATTTTGGTACAAGGCCAGGAATTTTGGGAGAGGGTGCTAGTCGATTACATTGACTCCAGTGTTCAACTGGTACTTAATTTATTGTTCCCCGAAATGATGAAAGGCAAAGTCGATCTCGGCAGAATTTGAACCCAGAACGTGCAGACAGACGAAATGCCGCTAACCATTTTGCCCGGCGTGCTAACGATTCTACCAGCTCACCGCCTTATAAACTCTACTCAAATTACTAACAGAAAAGAGAGGCGGCAATGGTGTTCTTCGTCGTTACTGAAGAAGTTTTTTTTTTTCATATATTACTATGGCAGAATTTCAGTAAAGAGAAATTCGATGTGATAAAGGTTAATTGCTTGTGATTTGAAGGGCTTTTGCTTTTATACTACGAAAAAGCGCGCGAACTTCTTAAACCTTCGAGGATGTTCCATGATATGGCATCCATACTATAATGGAGAAAGCTGCTTATTAATTAGGTGTGTTAGAATTGCTAAAAGTACTAAAAGAAAGCAAAATTAAAAGTTTGACCATCTGGAAATATTTTAATAAATTTTTGTTCCAACAAATTTCCTATAATTTCGATTTCTGAAGTTTAATGAATATTTTAACTCCAAATTCTCGCAAATTTAAATATTCATTGCATTCACTGCGGAGTAGATTTTAATGTTTAATAATAAACACAATTAATTTGTTGGAGGTAACATTTTACGTTTCTATTTGCAAGTCTCTCATTCTCGCTCGCTTCTGTTTTCATTAATGATAATTTCATAATAGCTATATAACTTTGACATGAGACACAATTTCAAGAATATTATCAGTTTCCAGAGCTTGTGGAATGAATATTTTTGATAATATGAAAAATTTCTAATATACCGGTATAATTTTTAAGTGATTTTGTGTTGAACGAATGCATGCTATTACACAAAATAGCTGTATAACTTTGATACGAGGCCCAATTTCCAGAATATTATCAGTTTCCGGAGTTTGCTAAATGAATATTCTTAATAAAATGAAAATTCTTTTAATATCCTGGTATAATTTTTTTGGTCCAGATGGAGTATATGTAATCTGAGCTTTTCCCCCCTTTTTTTAATTATTTTTTTTTAAGGAATCCCACGTTTTAGGCTATGGAGATTCCGATTCTGAAAAAAAAAATTTCAAAAATCTCAAATTAAAACTTTTAACCCCCCCCCCCCCACATACATTTCCTCATTTTAAAATATTTTCCGGAATTTTTTTTTTTTTTTGAAATGCGTAAAAAAATACGGTGATTATGATATTCTGAAAAAAATTGTTTGAAAAGTTTCAATCCCCCCACCCCTCAAGCAGGCTATTTACATGCTAGAAATAACAGCCAAATCTCACAAAACTGCGATAACATAAAGCAAGAAATGTGTAATCAATCTACTCACCTTTCTGCAGAGATTTCTTTCAGAGTAATTTCCCGCAGTAACATGAAATTAGAGCGTGTTTTTTTTTTTTTTTTTTTTTTTTTTTTTTAAATTTCAGAAATATATGAGTTTTGTCGAGAAGTGTGTTCGGGGAAGCCGTGCTGGTGGAGTTTAGGGAGGATAAACTTCTGCAATGTGTTCGAGAAATTTATAGAAATTCTCAGAGTTTTTCTTCGCAGTAAATCCATACATTTCTCGATACATTGACTCATCGACGCGGGACCATTTCATGTCACCCGATGATCCAGTCACATACTTCAGCCGTCTTTTAATTCAGGACCAATAGGCCTCAATGTGATTCGTACAAGCGACAGTTTCAGGGTCGACGAAATTCGTTGAGTGGTTAACCGTTTTGTGTATGTAACCCAGCTGTTGTAAATTCGTATAGCTGGCCCATTTGTCCCTATGTACTATCATACACAACATTGATTAACTTGGAAAGCTTATCAAAAGATGGGCGTTCATATAATCACACTGATACACAGCATGTTGAGAGGATCGTTATTATTTGTCCGTGATTGAGATAATAAAGATTGGTTAATGAATAAGCCCAATTAACAAAAGGTAGGTTCACCTAAATTATATTGAATATAAGGGACAATGTTTGGATAGCAATGAGAAAGATGTGTTTGTATGAAAAAGGGGTTTGGCAGGTGAAAGGTTTTTATGAAAAAGGGCTTTGGCAGGTGAAAAGGGATTTTGTGAGATTTGGCTGTTATTTCTAGCATGTAAATAGCCTGCTTGAGGGGATTGAAATTTTTCAAACAATTTTTATTCAGAATCATAATCTCCGTATTTTTTTACGCATTTCTAAAAAAAAGAAAAAAAAAATTCCGGAAAATATTTTAAAATGAGGAAATGTGGGGGGGGTCGAAATTTTGAATTTGAGATTTTTGAAAACATTTTTTTCAGAATCGGAATCTCCATAGCCTTAAAACGTGGGATTCCGTAAAAAAAATAATTAAAAAAAGGGGGGAAAAGTTCAGATTACATATACTCCATCTGGATCATTAAAAAATTTTTTTTTAATGAAGAAGTGATTTTGTTGGTATAGCTACTTCGAACACTATAAGCCTTATAATAATAACTATGTGATCGCTGCTATTTCTTGCACGCTAAACAAGATAGTTTTTAACGAGCTTTCGCGTATACGATATTTTTCATTTCATGTTTACACAAAAAAAGTTGTAAAACTTTAATATGAGGCACAATTCCAAGCATATTATCATATTCTGTAGTTTGTTAAATGAATATTTTTGATAAGATGAAAATTCTTTAACATACCAGTATAATTTTTTTTTTTTTTTTAAATGATTAAGTAATTTTGCTGGTATGACTACTTGGAACGCTATAAGCCTTACAATAATAACTATGTGATCGCCGCTATTTCCAGCACACCAAAGAAGATAGTTTTTAAGGAGTTTTCATTTACTTGTAATATGCGACTGAAAAAGAAAATTTAGCAGTAAAGGCACAACGCAGAGAAAAAGACGGACAACTGAATCAGCTGAAACCAGAACAAAACGACTGAGACAGACGCCTGAACATGCACGGAGACGTAGACATGATTCTATTTCCGCTACACATGACCGACTGGTTAGGGTATCTCGAGAAGAGAATATTCTACTTCAAAATAATGGTGTCAGATCACAAATTGCTGATGCTGCACTAAAGAGATCTTTTCTTTGCGATCATGTGGAAGTAGTGGAATTGACAACCAATCTAAGACTCCTTACAGAAGGTCATTCTGATGAAAGAGAGTTTGCTAATTACCTTCTGGATGTAAGAAATGGTAACATTTCTGTTTAACAAAGCCTAGGTGAATTCAAAATCAAACTACCCAATGACCTTTGCCTTGAAAGTGGTACTCTTTCAGATCTGTGTGATTTTGTATATGCTAACCTCAAAAATAACTTCACAAACCCTGTGTGGTTTGCAAATAGAACCATTGTTACTCCAACAAATGAAGCAATTTATGAATGATTTTCTATTGACCAGGATCCCCGGTGAACTAAAAATATACAGAAGCTCAGGTACAGTTGATAATGCCGCTCTGTACCCCTTCGAGTTCATCAATAAATTTACACCATCAGGGTTTCCACCACACATTCTCAAGCAGATGAAAAACACGATGCATAATGTTTCTGAGAAATTTAGATACTACTAATGGACATTGCAATGGTACACACTACATCATTGTTAGTTTACATTATCTTGTTATTGAGGATGAGGTTGCTTCTGGTTCTTATGTAGGATCAACTCTGCTAATCCCAAGGATACCACATGTATCTCTCAAGAAATGGAATTTTCATTTACATTTACATGAAAACAATTTCCTGTCAAGCCAGCTTTTGCCTTGGCGTGCAACAAGGCACAGGGACAGACTTTTGAACAAAATGGAATGTATCTTCCGACACAATTCTTCTCACATGGTCAGCTGTATTTTGCATTATCTAAAATTCGAAAGAAGGCTCATGTAAAGAAATTGGCTGAAAGAAATGGAAACAGTACGATTACTGACAATTGTCTCTACAAAGAGATACTACTTTAAAGCAAAATATGCTTTTTAGCAAGTTTCAGTAAATAGAATTAACATATAAATTATATGTAAAGTATCATATATTTGCGTGGAATTAATTTGTTTTGGCATATTTCAACACATGCCGAATGATATCGTTATATTAGATCATTTTAAGTTTGGGTTTATTTGAAAAGGTAAGGAAACACCATTCCCATATCTTCTCACAGTACCAGACTTTTGTGTGTGTGAATGTGTGTGTATCCAACCATCCATCCATTTATCTATCTATCTATTTATGCTCACCTATGTAAGTTCTACCAATGTTAATGATAAATGTATGTAACAGATTGACGCTTTAAAAAAGAGAAATTATGACTGATAAAATAATGAAAGCAATATTTACTAACCAAGTGAGCACTATTTTACAAAGAAATAAATAGACGTAAAATATCATTAAAATTATTAGAATTGGGAATCAAATGTGGAAACATTATCGAGTGGCTAGCAGAAAACCGCCCAGAGGGCGGGCTTTCTGCTAGTGATATTTATGTAGGGCGGTTTGTTGATAACCAGGACGTGTCACCTCACATGAATGCCGCTTTACAATGGTAACTGAAAATATGAGATTGCGATTCTAGGCCACACAAGTATATTCACTTAATACAGAATTTTATCGAGTATGTTGAATGTAGGAGCACTACTCCCCTTTGGCGGAACTGTTATCCATCTATGCGTGATTTGGTTAGTGTAGCCAACCACTTTACCTCGCGCATACATACACTGCCGTCTATCACAAAATCACGGGAAATTTTTAGTCAGTTCCAAACAGGCTCCCTAAGGGAGTAAGACTCAGTGTCATGTCGAAGACAGAGCTGAACTCCACCAAGTGGACAACATCTAATGGAGAAATACTCTAGAACTAAATAACTCTTTATGGACTGTTCGAACATTTATCACGTTCACATTTTACAATATACAGTATCAGTAAGTTTTACATATTTAATATGCATACACCTTTTTCCTGGATTTGTGAACCTATAACGCGTCGCTTGGACTGTTCTTCGATTTACTTAGAACACTGTTGTACCATATCTCTAAATGCTATGCCCTTTATGTTGGCAAGCAAACCTTGATTTAATGTTATCCTCACTTCCTCTTATAATAAATTTTTATTGTTCTGTTAAGCCTTCTGAACGTTGTCTATTATTTCATTACAAGGTATTATACTACCGTTGTTATAAAAAGTCAGATGCTATTTTAGTGCCTCTTCACTCAAAAAGTATACGCATGTATGTATGTACAACTGTATATATGCATGTAATTGTGTATGCCTATATGCATGTGTGTGTGCGCGCACGCACGCATGTTTAAATATGTGTCTTTCGCTGATGTATATTAGCGAGAAACCGAAGTAAGTGACACGCCCTTGTTATCTCCTTAAAAAAAAAAAACACTGTGAACGAGTGATTGATATGTTGGAATTCTCGAATCAATGAAGTTACTATTGAAGAATTATCATAAGTGAATAATTGAATTACTGTTCCGGTGAATCTTTTTTGATTCGATTAGTTCTTGGTTTATTTTGTGTAATGCTAAACCCTAGCTGCCAAGCAAATTTATATATATATATAACAATTAACATATACAAGTAACACAGAAAATATTGCTGTTAACGGAGCAGCCTGAGTCATTGGCGCTGTCAGTTAGAATCACTTAATTTTAATTCTAAATTACAGAGGGTTTGTTAAAAGAAATAACTGTACTGTTTATATTAACAGCAGATTAATAAGTGGAACTCTACGTAGTCATTTAACTTCCTAGAAAAACACAACGACGTTGCTTCATATAGCGCAGCGCGTTTCAAAAGTGGAATGAGACATTAGCTGTGTAATGATAATGAAAAGTGTTGCCATCAATTAGTAAATGTTTGCTAATCCCTTACGAAATTAGTTAAATATTTGTTATCACAACATTGTTAACATCGTAAATAACGTTCAGTTGGCTCAGTGATCAAAGGAGTCTCAAAATTGTAGATCGACGTGCTAGAACTAACAGTGACATTTCCAGCTATTTAACTCCTCGGAGTCATAAAAAAGTAATGCCAAGTTTGTTAATGTACAAGGTGTATTCCAGATGTTTTAAGACTCTTTTCTGATGAAGCGGTTATTAATGTCCTACATTATTGTGATTTTAGTATATCATTACTATACATCTAATAAACTAACCTGCCATAATTTTTATTCTAGGTTGAAGGAGATGGCTGCAACTACACTTTGAAAATGCCCTGCTAAACACTGCTTGTCACAGGCTACTGCTAAATACTGTTTATCAGGTTTCCATCCTGGTAACCAAATACCTTAAAGAGATGGAAATCAAAACTCTCCCTCATCGATCTTTCAGTCCAGACCTTGTTTTCTGTGACTTTTGGTTATTCCCTAAGCTGAAAGAGAACCTCTAGGGAAGTCGTTTTGAAGGCATTGAGAAGATGGAGTCTGTGACGAGGATTCTGGACACCTTCACTTTGGAAGATTTCCATGGGGCCTTCACAAAGTAGCTGGTCACTACAATTAGTGCATTGAAGTCAGAGGATTTTACTTTGAAGGATATTACAGTTTTGTACTTCTTTGAAATTAAATAAATGTCTCTCGTGAAAACCTTTTAGAACTCCAGGAATGCACCTCGGACTTGAGTGCGTCTGTGTACAGGTCTGAGAAAAAAACGAGATGGTTTTCATTTCATTGGAATATTTATGGTTCACAGGCCTGCTTAAATTAATCTCACACTGGGCCAAACAAACAACAACTATGTCAAATATAAACAACGATCGCTGTTGATATTCGATAATGCCAGCTATGTTTCTTGTATGAAGAACAGCACACGTAAGAGTGAAACATTAAGCATAAATACCTGTCGTGTAACTTCATACCATATAACTTTATACTAATGCATTTCTATTTCATTTAATCGTTTAATTCAATATATGTTTAATATTAGATTACTTTAAGATTCTAACATTTCATGATGGGAGATAGGTCAAAGTGGTAATGTTGAATAATTATGTGACTGCTGTTGGCCCAGCAAGGTGGATAATCTAACAAGGCTTTGGAACGGCGGGTCTGGAAAAATATCAGTTAATTCACTAAGCTTTCTTCACTACATAACAATGTAAAGATATTTCGTTACAGATCCTTGCCACCTCTCATTCCTGGCTGTTTAATCGTGTATATAAAGGACATGGAAAGTTGATAATTATATAAGTTGACATGCAAAAGGTGATGATAATTCAATAAGATTCTCTCCATTGTTCCGGATTAACGAGCATCAATTGAATCCTTGATAAACTGATGCAGAAAATGCAGAACATGTGCATTACCTCATACAAACTTTTCTGCACCATTCCCAACTGTCTTCAACTGAGTAGAACCAAATTGCAAATTATAATTCTAATGTGATACAATAGCTGTGGGGTTAAGGTGCAAGCCAGCAGATAATATGATCACGGGTTCAAACTTTTAACTATTGCACTTTCGGTGGAGGCGGAAACATATGACTGCTCGCTTCAGTCTATTCAAATGCAAACAGAATTCAATAAAATTTGTTAGTTTAGAGTCGACATGCTGACGTGGTTCGAAAGTTTACTTCGCAATCTAGTGGTTCCTAGAACGAATTCCCATGCGCAATACCGGGACCTATTAATTATCTTTTAGCGTATCCTCAGCTCGATCTAAGTCATGTGAGTATAAATGCGTTGGATGGAATGTGAGCGTACCTGGATAAGAGAATTACGCCATCCCCTCATTTGAATCTAACTCCTGGCCCCAGAATAGCTTTAAAAGAATCTTCGTTGCTAGTATTCGAAACAACATTCTACTCTGCAGCTGATCTGTGAACTATGATTTTCACTTTTCCACTGTCCCAAATCATTATTTCAGGTCTGTTGTGCTTACATTTTATTGAGGTCTTCACTGGGACATTCCACCAGTACTCCTTTTTATTATGAATGGCTACGACTTCTCCCATACTGTGGGTTCTTATTTCTTTGTCCACTGAATTATCCTTCCGGCGGATTTCATTATAGAGTGTCCTAGCTATATCATGTCTCATCGGTAGATAATACTGTGATGACAGTTTCGGACAACTGCTTATGATGTAGGTGATATCTTTGGTGTTAACTTCACAACGTTTGCATCGGTTATTAGATTTTAGTGTTTTTCCTGCATTTCTATCCCTTTTGCTCATGAACACAACACACAGCAGGGTCCAGGAATCGAACTCACCACCTCATGACTGTGAGCCCGACGTTCTAACCACTGAGCCATGCGCCTTCACTTTACCCTTTGTGTGTGTGTGTGTGTGTTTATGTATGTATACTTGCACGTGTGTGTGTGTATTTATGTGTGTTTGCATGCGGCGTCATTAGTACCAAGCTGTATGGATGCATGTATCTATGCATATATGTATAAGACCTCAATGAATATGAATTCGAATAATAGGAATATAATTTAATACGTTTTATGAAATAATAGTAGCATTTTTCAGTTAGTTTGAAACTAATGCCATTCTGTAGGAATTTTTGGCGTGATAATTAAAGTCAATGCGTCTCATATGCTGCAACGACTCATCACTTTGTTCTTTACTGTCGTCGTCGTGCAATAATGTGTCATGTATTTTCAATAAAGATATTGTTTGGGTTTATATATATCGTGTTCCATAATTACGAAAAATAAGAAAATACTTGTGTCGCGAATATTTCAGTTGCATCAAGCAAGAGAATTTATAAAAGCAATTCGAGATTTGGCTACGATCTTGGTTAGCATGAATCGACCCTACAAAATATAACTGGAATAAAAGTAAGAAAATTACAGCCGATTTTTTGCAGTTTGCAATCATCTACAAGCAGTAGAAGCATTACCATGATAGAAATGCAGCGTCTTTTTACTGTATAGATTTAGGATTTTGATAAAAATTGTATTTTTCTTTGCAAAGCTATGATTTAAGCAAAAGCTTTGAGGGTATTATTTATAGCCAGGAAAAATAATGGTAATCGCACCAGAATTGAAAAGACATTCGATGTAAATGATTGCTCGTTTGAACGATTTAAGAATAGAATAGAATTAATGTAAAAATTTGTAGAGAGTCATCCAGTACTGATAAAGTTGAAGCTCAATGCACTGCCTTTTTGCTGGGAAGAAAATGATTGAAGAAAACAAATATACTCAAAACAAATATGTAATAAGAATGAAACCGGATTATTTTGGAAAAGAATGGCTTCGAGAAGTCGCATATTTTTAAAACGAACAATCTCAACCAAGTTTCCAGCATTGTAAGGATCGTTTGGCACATTTTATTTGAAGAAAGGTGAGGTAAAGATTTTTAGTTAAAACCGTTGGTTGTGTATCATTCAGTAAATCTCCCGAGTTTTCGCAGAAAACCTACGTTGTGCTTACATCTGACAAATACACAAACATTAGATGCAACCTCGACACCACATTGTTAAATGGATTTTGAATAAGATATTCTATGCAAATATCACGACAGCAGGTCTTTTTTTTTTATTTTCATGCCTCTGATGCCAGTGTACGCTCCTTTTATGCACAGTATCTCGTGCTCTAAATAATACACGGGATTGATGATATCTAAAAGAGAGATTTGGCTTTACAAAATGTGTATGAGAGCAATGACAAATTTATTCGACAAATATCTTTCGTACGCCTCTCTAAGTGTCCATTTGCATGATACATGCCATGTGTGAACATATCTTCTTAATAACCAGGATACAATCAAATGCAATGAAGGACGTCGGTTTTCAGAAAAGTTATTGTATAACATGCATTTGCCGCTAATCGCTGTAACGCTCTTCACTTCACAACCTGTATACTTAGGCATTTAGTAAACATGAGTAATGACGTTAATTATGAATGTAATTTTTGGCGAAAATAATTTAAATAACGAAAACATCACACCGGATATTCTTTCTACAGCAGTTTTATGAGAGAAAGACAGAGAAATAGAAAGGGGAGAGAGAAGGAAGAAAAAGAGAAAGGAAATCGCAAAAATAGTTTGTGTATGATACTCCTTTACTTTTTTGTTGGCTTGGTTTCAGTCACTAGATTCTAGCCATACTGGAGCAGCGTTTTCAAGTGTTTCTGTTAATTATATCGATCCTACTTTTATTTTCGTCTGGTATTGGATCAATCATTGTGTGTTCACTGGCTGAGTTTACTTTTAGATGTAAAGGAAAGCACCGCAATGACTGCTTTGCATTGGTATACACTAATACTGTACACGCATATTGAATCATTCATGTAATTATTAAAACGTCAGAATTACACTTAATAAAACAAAATCAAATATTTAACATCGCACATTCTTTACATGTACGTAGAACATTTATTAAGTCAATGATGTTTTTATAAATATACAAAACACTCATTACTGTATATCACCATCGTCATTATAATTTTCTGCCTTCAATATTTCCATTTGCCTGCGTTGGATAGGATATACAACGCAGCATTCTGCTAGTCGTAGTGTTCCCTTGTCATCTCTTGTACCATTCAAAATCCTATAACTATCTCTCATCATCTTTGCATATGTCTTCTGTAGTCTTTCAGTTTCACTGTTTTCTTCCGCATCGGTCATCTGGCATTTATTTACTTATCTATCATTAAAGGTAAGATAATTCAAGAATTAATTAATCTCTGGTGAACATAATTTCTTGTGAAAATCCAGAGCTAATGCAAGGGAGATAACAATTAAGATATTCTTATAAATTACTTCTTGTGATCTGTGTATTTATTTCGATATCCCGTTGAGTCTCGTGTAATCTCGAGTATCCTCATCCAGAAAGGAAACGAGTGCCAACACTTCCTTGTGGTCATGGGTCCTGGAACATGGGGGTGAAAGTAGTGTAGAAGCACCTCCAAAAATTTTTGTGGGTGCAAAATAAAAATTTGCACGTCTATTTATTTTTCTCTTGTTTAGAGAATTGCGTCAAAGGTGATATGTAAAAAAGCTACTTGAAATTAAGTTTATTTTCAAATAACGAAGAACAAGATTAAATAACACACAAAAAAAAAAGCAATAAGACTTTGTAAAAATGTTTCGGACCTGGATTTGTACAACCTAAGCAAATTTCATTCCCGAGCAAATGTTTGTGGTAAGCTTGAAGAATCTTTTCGCGTGAAACCATTGGTTGCCTTGTTAATACACAAATAAAGTGTGTGTGTGTGTGTATATATATATATATATATACATACATACATAATATAGGCATATTCTTTCATTTGTTTCAGTCGTTTGACTGCAGCCATGCTGGAGCACCACCTCCTAGTCGAACAAATCGACCCCAGAACTTATTTTTTGTAAGCCTAGTACTTATTCTATCAGTCCCTTTTGCTGAACCACTAAGTCACGGGCACGTAGACACGCCAACATCGGTTGTCAAGCGATGGTTCGGGGACAAATTCAGACACACAAGCATATTCACATATATATATATATATATATATATATATATACATACACTACGAGCTTCTTTCAGTTTCCGTCTACCACTTACAAAGCTTTGATCGGTCCGAGGCTATAGCAGAAGACATTTGCCCAAGGTGTCACGCAGTGGGACTGAAACCGGAGCCATGTGGTTGGTAGGCAAGCTACTTACAACACAGCTACATCTTATATACATACAAACATACAATTAGTGTTTGCTATTTTCATATGCTAAATTCTACTTATGCAATATAGCTAAACTTGCAGTTATAGAGAAAGCAGCAGCACAAGGTTGAGAATCGAAATTCTTAACCACACAGTCATGCTAGAGCTTGCAATAAGTTAGCTGCCTTCAACCAGATATTTTGAGAAAATGATTACTAAGATATATCTTTCGATATCTCCCTAAAGCTGAAACTTAATTTATTCTGTAAGCCTATAATTGACTAAACAAACACAAAATATAATGATGAAAACCCACAAAAATAAAGACTAAAAACAAATAGCAAACAGCCGAACAGATAAAATCAGGAAACAAATATGATAAGAAGGAAAGAAAACGAAAAATACCCCTTCTCACACACCATAAGCAACCACAACAACAATAAAATCAAATATATGAAGAAAATTAATATAAATGGAAAATAAATAAATATTGAAATGAAGGAAAAATAAATGTAAATTTGCAAAGAAAATTTTATCAAAAAAATACCTTTAGGGTGATCATTAAAAATTAACCTAGTTTTCATTTGACCTTCAAAGGTTCATGAAATCTGCAAACAAAAAATAAATGTCAATCAATTAAAGATATGAGAAAATCAAATATATTGAATGAAATCAACAGCTACAACAACAGTAACAACAACGATACTTTCATAGTGAACAGATGAGGTGGGGACATTATAGGGAAATTATAAAAATGGTGGGGTTTACAAAGAATCAAGTACCAGAAAAAATATTGTATAGAAAAACAATAATCAGCAGCAAGGAAATAATGGTTTCAAATGTTGGCACTAGGCCAGCAATTGTAAGGGAGTGGTTAAGCCGATTACATCAATCCCTTATTCAGCTGTACTTATTTTATCGACAGTGAAAGCATGAAAAAAGTCGCCCTTGGTGGAATTTGAACTCAGGCCGTAAAGATGGATGAAATGGCATTTTGTCTAGCGTGCTAACGATTCTTTTCTACTCCAGGCACAAGGCCCGAAATTTTGGGGGAGGGGGCCAGTCGATTAGATCGACTCCAGTACGTAACCCTTACCTAATCTATCGAACCCCGAAAGGATGAAAGGCAAAGTCGACCTCGGCTGATATTGAACTCAGAACGTAAAGACAGACAAAATACCGCTAACTATTTCACCCGGCGCGTTAACGATTCTGTCAGCTTGCTGTCTTAAGGACAAGAAATAATAAAAATGCTGTTACTATTATTAACAAATTAGTTATAAGACAAGCAAATTTGTAGGGACGACTTGAGTGGTACTTTGTCTTTTCACCCTGAAGGAAAGAAAACCACCGTTGGGATTCGATCTCAGAACTTTAAGAGCAGTAGCTGAATACTGCAAAACAGTTATTAGCTACAGTTTTAATATTTAGCTTTGTTTAGTTTAAATCTACATCTTGTGGATGGTCTGGGATGCAACATCAGTGATGCTTCTACTGTCTCAAACGGTTTCAAGTCTTTCAACATCAGACTCCCTCACCCAGTTGACTCAGCCGGGGTTAATCCAATACCAGTTTGTATCCCAATAGCAACAACCCACAGGTATTCTCTCTTTATCTAAAGCCACCTAGCAAGCTTCTCTGTAGCTTTAGCAATGTAATTAATAAACCTCCTTTTGCTGCAGCGGTGACTCCAAGCCAAGTCAAAGCTCTGCAGAATGAATGCCCAAAAGACTTTGGCAACCCACTTCAATTTCCTCACAACGAGGCCTGTTAGCTTTGCCTTCTGCACTGTTTTACAGTTCCTTGCTTTTGGCAAGCTTCCTCTCAGTGCACAGTTAATTGCCATAAGAATACATATAGAGAGAGAAAGAGAAAGGGGACATAGAAAAAGACAGAGTTACACATATAAGTGTTATTAAATATTCACAATGAACTCTTAATTTGTACTATTGGTGAGAACAGTAGTTGTGTATATACCACAAGACCTGGACTCACGTTTTGCCCCTAGGGTGCACTTGGAACTTGAAATGTAAATTAAATTGCCATTAACCATGACCAGTCGGTTTACTTCAAAATAAAGCAGCATCCCGAAATTGCTAGATATACACGATAGTATGAAACTGCGTGATTGTAACCCATCCAAAGTGGATGTGATTAATAACACTCTTAAACGAAGTGCTTGAAGAACTGAGAATTTTCGTCATGAAACCATACTGAAAGA
Source organism: Octopus bimaculoides (assembly GCF_046866305.1). Lineage (NCBI taxonomy): Eukaryota > Metazoa > Mollusca > Cephalopoda > Octopoda > Octopodidae > Octopus > Octopus bimaculoides. The sequence continues at coordinate 48,582,658 of NC_142935.1, read as the reverse complement.
AGACCACTCATAGAGCGCTAACCTCCGTCAAGGCAACACCAACGTCCTCTCGACGATTAGCTGGAGATGATTTTTAAAATGAGAATATCTTAAATAAACTCGTCTGCCCTCACAAATGAGAATATCAAAAATGAACCCGACCGCTCACAAAAATTAAGTAAAAATACCGGAAAAATAATCCAGAATCCTTGTTCAGTACTTGATCCATCCCAATTGTAGTCATGGAATGTGAAGGTGGGTGTGCGAACCATGTTTGTAATGCAGTGTGTGTCGTCTGCCGTGGGAACAAGGACAGTTTTCTTCATGAAGGCCTTTTTTTTTACTCTATCCACTGATATAGTGTCTTTACGACCATTAAGGTTCATAGTGAAACGTTTATCCGTGCGTAAAAGAAAATGGAAAGGATCTGCTACGATGTTGTTAACGGAGGTTTAACAACACCATTGCGCACAAGAACATGAGTCCAAGAAGTAAAGTTTCCTTCAAGGCAGATCTAGAAATACAATTGTCAAGTAGGTAAGAGGTTTTAAACAGGAGTGATATATTCAAAATTGGTAAAACTAAAAATTGTCGAGGATAAATTAAATTTGTTATTGTTCCTAAATATTTTAGTGTTATTTAATTTCTGAACGGTTTCGCTGCCGTTTGTTTATGTAGTTTGATTTCTTTGTCCATCAGTTTCTACTAAGATAAAGACGCGAGTAAAATTAATAATAAAGAAACGAAAATAAAACTTTGGAAACAGCAACGCCACCATAGCTTACGTGAAAACCTTCAGAGAAAGACTTGAAAGTCCGTATGATCGTAATACTTCATGTAAAGTAAAGTAAATATAACAAATAATCCAGAATCCTTGTACAGAACACGATCGATCCCAAAATCTAATCAGTTCGTGTCGGTCAAGAAGCCAAACATCCCTGAAAGTTTCATCGAATCCATCTAGTGGTTCTCGAGATATCTTGTCTACGGACAAACAAACAAACAAACACGACCGATTCAATGCACATTTGAAGTTATTATATTCTTGGTCAAGTTGGGGACCACATTTTACTTATGTGTTCTCATTTCAATATGGCTTCTACAGCTTCTGGCCCTTCCTATCACCAAACACTCTACGAAATATTTGGCAATAAGAGAGGTCTTAGTTGTTATGATCCCAGCACTAAAAGCGTTACCTTCTTCCAGCCAGAGTAATGATTACACACACACGCAAACACACATTCATATATCGTATATACACATATGCAAGGCGGCGAATTGGCAGAAACGTTAGCACGCCGGTCGAACGGCTTAGCGGTATAACGGCTCTGTGAATTATTCTGAATACTGTTGTGTTACTTTGTGAAAACTGTCTCGGTGAATAATTGTGATTTTTGTGGAATTATTACGATTGCATTTCACGTGAGCTGCTGCATTTTTCCCAGCTATGGGAAGTGGTAGTGTCTCCAGTATGGAGAGCTACGCCAAGGCCACTGCGGTGAGGAAGCCAGTGCCGCTGGAAACCAAGTTAATCAAGTTGGATATGGAGGAAGTGACCAGAAGCAGGAAGTTGATAGAAGTTGAGGGAGCCTCGTACAAATTGTGTCCCTCAAAAGAGACTAAACAAAATAAGATTCTGAGGACAGTAGTGTATCGTACACAGGCTGTCGAAACCGGTAAAATTGAAATGGTGACGGAAGAAGAAATCGAGGAGTGCCTGGGTGAAATTGTCAATGAAGCCATGTACATCAACAGAGGGAGAAAGTTCGGTACGGTTGAGGTGAGGTTCGCCACTGTAGAAGAGGCAACCAAGCATGCAACCAACATATTAAGAAGTGAGAAAATAGCATTGCTACCAAGCTATAGAGGAAGAAATGTAAAAATACGAATTCCCAGAGTTACACCAGATACTAAACCAGAGTGGTTGGTTGCAACAGTGCTGGCTGCAACCAAGGAGGAGCCGGAATTGGGACCAGTGGCGAAAACAAAAGTGTGCAAATGGTGGGGATTTGGACTCGAAATGTGGCTTTTTGCCACATTCGAGGACATAGAAAGAATTCCCTACCAGATAGAAGTGGAGGACGAAAAAACGTTAAATGTCGTAGTCGAGAGAAGAAAACCAAATTGTTACATATGCGGGGAAAGAGGTCATATGAAGACCAAATGCCGCCTACATGAGTTCACACAGCCACAGCAAGAGAAAGCACAAGCAGAGGACCACACTGAGGAAATGAAAGAGAGACAGAAGTGTGAAACAGAAAACAAAGGAGAAGAATGAAAATGGAGCTACTAACTATAAAAAAACGAAAGAAAAATAAGTCAAAGGAACGGTCAACAGAAAACATAAAAGAGATAGAAAAGCCAGAAACTAATAATGTACAAGAAGAGGAGGAGAGAACGGAGAAAGATGTCAAATACAAGTGGCTTTTGATAAAGTACGAGAATTGCGAGCAGATGGAGAGAAAAGTCGAGAGGTTGGAGGAAACAATAAGAGTCAAGATGCTAGAGAAATGTGCTGAGAAATGCATTTTGATACAAGAGGAAAACTACTGGGAGTAGATAAAAGAACTTGGTGAAAATATAATAACAAAACGGTTATGGTTTGTGGAGACACCACCCCTTAGAACTGATTATTTGCAGTTGATAAGGACGGAAGTAACAATGATTAATAGAAGAAAGGTAACGCGAGTGTTTGAATTTTTTGTATTACAAAACCGTTAAAATGATTACATGACGTTGAACGTAAAAGTGAAAAACTAGATAAATGTAACCACCCGACTTCGTGGGTGGAGTGGACATTGCGCCTCATTTTTTCATCCTTGCATATTATCATTTTATTTTAATTACCCCGATTTTATGTTTGTTGCGTTTTGCACTGTCTTTATGTTTGGTAATGTCTTAAAAATTCTTTGCAAAGCCCTTTATGGGTAATAAAGAAATCGGTATTTCGCTCGTCGCTACGTTCTGAGTTCAAATTTCGCCGAGGTCGACTTAGCCTTTTATCCTTTCGAGGTCGATAAATTAAGTACCATTTATGCACTGGGATCGATGTAATCGACTTAATCCCTTTGTCTGGCCTTGTTTGTCCCCTCTACGTTTAGCCCCTTGTGGGCAATAAACAACTAAGAAATGTTAGCATGCCAGGCGAAATGCTTATCGGTATTTCGTCTGTCTTTACGTCCTGGGTTCAAATTCCGCTAAGGTCGACTTTGCCTTTCATCCTTTCGGGGTCAATAAATTAAGTACTAGTCGCGTATTGGGGTCGATCTAATCGACTGCCCCCTCCCCCCACCAAAACACATTACGGGTCTTGTGCCTACGGTAGAAAAGTATATTCAATACATAGTAAGGTGGCGAACTGGCAGAAACGTTAGCGCGCTGGACGACATGAATAGCGGTATTTCGTCTGCCGTTACGTTCTGAGTTCAAATTCCGCTAAGGTCGACTTTTACCTTTCATCTTTTTGTCGATAAATTAAGTACCAGTTGCTTACAGGAGTCTATTTAATCGACTGCCACCCCACAAAAAAAAAAGAAAAAAATTCGGGCTTTTTGCCTAGAGTAGAAAAAATATTTTTTAGGCGGTGAGCTGGCAGAAACGTTAACGCGCCGGGCGAAATGCTTAGTGGTATTTCGTCTACCTTTACATTCTGAGTTCAAATTTCGCGTAGGTCGACTCTTGCCTTTCATCCTTTTGGGGTCGATAAATTAAGTATCAGTTGCGTATTGGAGTCGATCTAATCGGTTGAATCCTAGCCCCCCCCAAAAAAAAAATTTCGAGCCTTGTGCCTAGAGTGGAATAGAATATACACATGTGCTTTGTGGTAACTATTCCAGTAGTTAATGTTTTGCCACCAAACGCCTAAAATGATTGGTATTCAGTTGTGTTACTATTTGCTTTTCCCTACAGCAACATCAGTGAGGAAAGACTTACATGTATTGGCTTCAATAAAAAAATATTGCCAAACTCTGAACTTTGAAAACGATCTTTCAAGATGCAGATTCATAGCTGCATAAGACTTACGAACCTCTTACACATTTATATACATACATGCATATATACATCATATAAACATACATACTTGTATACATATATACATCATATATACATTATACATACATATACTTTTATCTGAACATACATCATGCATGCATACTTTTGTACATGGGAGACCCCCTTCGGTCATGAATGACCATGGGATTGCAACTGGAATGTTACCCTCCGAGACACAAGTTCGGACAAGGTTGTTTGTGGTAGGCCAGCAGTCAGCCATGCATACCAACCTCCCCTCTCCACACCACTGATGCTATCCAAGGGAAAGGCAATGGCTGATACAGCTTGGCACCCCTGATGCCGCAACTCATTTCTAACGCTGAGTTAACTGGAGCAACATGAAATAAAATGTCTTGCTCAAGAACACAACACACAGCCCGGTCCGGGAATCAAACTCACAACATCATGATCGCAAGCCCGATGCTCTAACCACTGAGCCATGCGCCTTCACTTTTATACATATATACAGACATACATACATATACACCTACATACATTCAAACATATACATGCACATGCACATAGACATACATACAGGCATGTGTGCAAGCATGCATGTATACATACATACCTACATACATGCCTGCATGCATGTATACATCCATACATACATCATACATCATGCATACATACACATATAATACATACACACATACATAGATACTTTCATATGTACGTACACATGCACATACATATACACTTACATACATACACACATTTATATGCGCACACATACATACATACATTTTAATGTCCGCTATTCCAACCTTGCTTGCATCAAATGATGATGTACACATATACATCAATTAGCCTCAGTTGATAGGTTTTCTCTGCAATATTAATTCATTCCAAAGAATCATCATAACAACCACTCCCATCCCACCCTTGGATGACGGCTATGGAAAAAGCTAAATACTCAACTAAACCTTCCACAAGACTTAGATGAGATGTAAAATCACTCGTATAGCATCCTTTCTCCATCATCATAGCAGGGAAACACAGACATTATAGACTAAATCATATTGCTTAAACACCGTCCAATTTTATATTTAATCAACTAGGTATGTAATTATTTTATTAATTTACCAGTGTTAGCTTTTGAATCACTGCCAGGCTGGGGTTCTACCTTCAAGGGCTTTCGTTGGTTTTGTCATATCAACAGCAATTCTTATCCAGTTATTATTTTATCGATCTCACAAATGATTGAAAACAAGTTATTCTCAAAGCAAAGGGATATAACTCAGTTGTAAATAAGTATTGCAAGCTTTTTATGTTTGACACACCTATTTCGTACAAACTAATGGTAGGCATACTTCAGGATGGGCAAGAGAACTAATGGAGAAGGATAAGAGGGAAAAGGTAGAGTACTGGAGAAACAGGAAGGCCAGATTCGTCCAGAGACATCCTTAGTTGTAATAAAGAGGAGAGATCCTCTGCTTCTTCAATCTCATGGTTATAGATTCCATGCAGTTTCCTTATACAGAATTTTGCCACCTTGTGACTGAACTGAAGGTAATATATTTAGAATGATTAAATTTGAGTTCCTGCATTTCTGTTCTCTTTGCCGAGATAATTCATCACAGAAACATATTTATGGCATGCATACAGAGATACATACATTCATAGATCGTTTATGTCCTACATGTTTCAGTCAATAGACTATAGCAATGCTGGGGTTCCACTTTGAATACACACATACACTTCAAATAATGAAGGTAATTGTGTGTTTATAACTGTGGTGTATTTGTAACTGACTGCTATGCTACCATAAATCAGATAGCCTACAGCAAAGATTCACATGCTAGTTGACATATTAGAATTCAGATAGAGTTGCAAAGATGACATCTTTTTCTTGTGAAATATTCAATAAAATGTAAAATGTTCAAAATACGTTACACAATAAAGTTATAAGTATAAGGACCACAACACCACATTTACAGCAAATAAAAACAAAAATATTTTTACAAGAAAAGTGTCAAACACTAATTTTATGATTTTCTGGTAAAATTATTTTATATTTAAAAATTAATTAAAGGCTTATTGATTTGTCAAACGAAATCTGAATGTTAAAAGATTAAAAACTGGTGATTTTCTAGGGTTATCCTGCTTTTATTGAGCAGTATGTTCAAAAAATTTGAACCCTATAACGTAGTCCTTATTTGAGACATAAATTATGTCATGGTATTTTCATGGAAGGATGTTTAAAACCATGAGATTTCATAAAAAAATCAAGAAGTGTTTGCAAATATTCAAAGTTGTCAATACTTGGGCATACATAAATGACTGGGTTTGAGTTGCTAGACAATTGCAAACATGCTTAAAAAGAGTGTTTGATGAATAACAAAACTGGATGCAAAGCCTCATAGGTGTAAGACATACAAAACAGAAAACAAGTAAAGATATGAGAAAAATAACCACAAGGAGAAGTACCTCAAAATCTGTCTTGCAAATTTGTATAACATACAACACTCAGTCATTGCTATCAGCAAATATTAATGAGTAATAGGAAAACAGGGCAATAAAAAAATAACTCAAAATATGTAAGCACATATTGCAGGAAGATGTAGTGGAAAAAAAATATAATAATAATAAAACAGTGTGTATAATTAGGAAAAGGAATGAAAAATATTAATTGCAACGATTTAAAAATTGATGTTCAATTTTCATATTAAAATATTTCAAAGATTTGAATACCTCCTCTCCAATATATACATAAATAAATGCATTCATATATACATAGATATATTGATACATACACATATATATGTGCGTGTGTATATATATATATATATATATATATGTATGTATGTATGTATCTAGTTCCATATACACATAGATGTGTGTGTGTGTGAAAGCAATACTGATGATGAGGTGTTAACTAAGCCTATTTTACTTGCATTGCGGTAACAACACCCATAAAGTCTTTTAATGGTCTGCAAACAATTAGGTATCAAATTAGGCACAAATTATATATCATATCTAAGTAGTTTTATTGATGATAATATTTTCTGTGTTTATACTGAAGTGTTTTTGTTTATAATTTTATTACTTCATTTCACTGACGTTTATGGTTTTGTTGTTGTTGTTGCTGTTGGTGGTTTTGGTGGAGGTAGTGGAAAAGGTTGTGAAGGAGTTGTTGGTGTATGATGATGGTGAATGCAATGGTAGTGGAGTTAGTTCAAATACAACTTGTTGTTGTTTTCGTTGTTAATCAATTTATTATTATTTTCTGGGTTTTTTTTTTGGTGTTTTTTTGAATTTCAACATTTTAGATCCCATTAATGCTGTTTATTTATCTCAGATCTTTTGCTGTTGCTTAACTTTGAAGAATTATTTATGTATATATATGTGTCTCTCTGTGTACATACACACACACATATATATATATTATAGGTGTATATGTATGTATTCCTATATATCTGTATACATACAGACACACACACATACAAACACATACATACACACATATATATAAAAGTATATATGTATACTTACATATCTGTATCCACATACATGCATACCTACATACATACATACATATATATATATATATATATATAGATGGAGAGAGAGTGAGAGACATAGGTATAGACATATTTATGAATATATATATGTATATTATATATCTATATATGTAGAAATGTATGAATGCATGTATGTGTGCATAAGATCAAAAGAGTTTATGAATAATACATTTTATATATAATTCAAATGATATATAATATTTTTATATATACATGTATGTATATATATATGTGTTCATGTGCATGTTTCTGTGTATATATATATATACTGATAGACAGATACATATATAGATGCAATCGTATATATAATATATATATGTATTCACATACATACATATATACATACATATACACATATATTCAAATATATAATATCTTTGTGTTTTGTGTATGTCTGTAAATGAATGTGTATATGTTTATTTGGGAGTATGCATACAAGGGGTAAACCTATGCATATGTGTATTTTAATTAAAAGGCGGAAACCTAACCAATTTACATTCTGAAATCACTACCTTAAACTGTCAGGAATTTACCATTATTATCAATCATAAACTAAATTGAATCGTTTCCTGCTGTTTGTAGATGGGTGTCTATTCATGTATGTCTATGTTTATGTAAGTATATATGTGTATATATATATAAATATATATATATATATATATATATATATATATTTAAGCATATACACCACACACACACATACATATACATTTACATGTATATGTATTTATATATATATATATATATATATATATATATATATATGCATGTATGAATATGTTTATTGAATATTGGGGACAGCTGTTTATTATATGTATGTACACATATATGTGTGTGTGTGTATGTATGTGTGCGTGTATATATATATGTATGTATATGTGCTCCTTTTTATTGTATTTGCATGTATAGATGTGAGTGTTGGTATCGCTTTTTAGCATAATGAACAATAAACAATGTGTGTTGTATGTCATCAATTAGAAATTAGAAAGACATACATACACTTGTATATAAATACATATACAAATATGTGTGTGTGTGTGTGTGTGTGTATGTGAGTGTATTTGCATCAGTGTGTGTGCACGTGTTTGTGTTTGTGTGTATATGGCTGTGTATGTTTAGAAAATGTATAGCTGGGAGTGAAGGCCAGGTGGGTGATTTAGCTGATGCATTTTGCTAATAAATGTTTCCTAAACTTGATTACACGTTCAATGATGCGTAATGAAAATAGCAATAAATTGTTTTGCTGTGGTTTAGGTTTAAAATAACAATAAAAGCTACAACAAGAGCTGTACATATACACAAATATGTACATACATGCATATACATATACACACATATATATATATGTATGTATTTATATATGTATGTATGTATTTATATATGTATGTATGTATGTATATGTGTGTGTATCTATGTATATATGATTGTGTGTGATTGTGTTCAGCAAAAGTTTAAAAAAACTATCACAAAACCAAGCAAAAAGCAAACATCAACTCCTACAACTACTGCAACAACAAGGGAAATGATCATAATGATAATGATAGTAATAATAATAATTATAATAATAATAATAATAATAATAATGATTTCAGGTAATTTTCATGACAAATCACTTATTTCATCTTATTTTATTTTATACTGTTTTTTTTTTCTTTTTACTGCTTTTTCTGTCCATCTTTCTCTCTCTGTCACTCCCTCTCTCCCTCTATTCTCTCTCTCTCCATTCTCTCTCTCTCCATTCTCTCTCTCTCTCTCTCTCTCTCTCTCTCTCTCTCTCTCTCTGTCTTCTTCTCATATCTGCTCCCTCTTTTCTCCCTGTAAAATCACACTCTGAACCACCAGGTTATTCCCCACTCCCTCAATTCAATTTTTCTTTTTTTTCTTTCTCAACAGCCCCCACTCCCATCCCACCTCCTGTTTCTTACGTCATTTGCTTTCCTCACAGTTTCTCTCTCCCCCCTCTCTCTCTCTCTCTCTTTTTGTCTTCTTCTCTCTGTATATCTCCCTCCACCACCACACTTCCACATCACCTAATAATTACATGTATAATCATTTATTCAGAGCTGTCTCCGCTCGTTAAGTGACTTTTCAGCTGATATTTATCATCAGTTCCATTTAACAGCATCATGTCCAATTGGACTCTCCCACCCCACCATGCAAACATCACCTCCACCATCAGCATCACCATTATTACCAGCTCCAAATTAATGAAGATGGTGGTGATAGTGGTCGTGATGGTGATGGTATTGCTTTGGTGGTGTTGTGATGGCAGTGATGTAGTGGTGGTTGTGCTTGTGGTTGTGGTTGTGGTGTTGTTTGGTGTTGTTGGTGGCTAAAATAGTCATATCTGTTGTGATGAAGGTGAGGAGATGAAGGTGAAATGAGTAGGCAGAAGGAAGTTATATTATGGAGGTGGTGATGTTTGACAGTGGAGTATATATTGGTATATATATATGGGGGTGATTGTGTTAATGGTGATAATGGAAGGTGATATTAGTGGTTTAATGAAGGTAGCAACGAGGAGGATGGTAGTGATGGTTGTGGAAGGAGGTAAAATTAGATGGGGTTTATGATGGCAACTGATGACAACTGATGATGCTGATGGCAACGGTGGCAGCAGCAATGACAATAACATGAATGATTAAATGTGTTTCTGAGTACACGGAGTGATAGTGATCAAGATTTGGTCAAGACTAGTAAATCTGACAGAACTTGCTGTTTTGGTAATGGAGTAGCACTAAAATCTTATAAAGTGGTCAGGTTTCCAGTAGATTGTCAGAGACGCTAGACATAGCAAGGAATTACTTAGCTCTGCACCCAAGCCATGAATCAAAGAAAACTGTTGGAATGGTGCTGGACTTTAAAAGTTATTTTGGTTGGATTGTAGGTAGGTCAATAAAATAGGAAAATGACATTTTATAGTCATTATTTTCATCACTTAATTAACATATTCTCAAAAACATTCTAAATATTATATTATGTGTAAAATCTCTAAACCATTGCTCAAGGCAGATACGATGTAGCAGACTGAAAATCACCAATGTCACTTTACTTTTACTTCCAAGGAGAAAGCAGTGTCCTTATTTCAAAGGAGTGGAAACTTCAACAAGAATGAATTCCTAGAACACATTTTAAAAACTCTGCGACTATTTTCAGATTTGTGATATGTTTAGAACTTTTGCAGCTAGTGATGGATTTGCTCCTTGACAATAATTTCGATGACATAGTTTATCTTGATTTGGAGGAATATCTTTATAATAGGCTTTGGCCTCTGCATCTCACTGATGCCACCACCATATACCTCGCCACTATGTTAATTAAAACAATGAAAAGGAAAAGATCAGCAAGAATATATTTTTGATGTGCCATGTAAAAACACCCATGCTGGGTGTCACGTGAAAAGCCCCCATGCTGGTGCCCCATCATAGCACCCATGCCAGTGCTATGTAAAAGTTACCAATGCCAGTGCCCTGTAAAAAAGCAGCCAGTACACTCTGTAAAGTAGTTGGCTTTAGGAAGAGCATCCAGCTGTAGAAACCACAACAAATCCGACTGGAGACAGGTGCAGCTCTCGTGCTTGCCAGTTCTGGTCAAACCACCCAAACTTATGCTAGCATTAGTTAAATGTTGATGAAGCCGATGATGATGATGATGATCTTATTTTGAATCTCCTGGTCATTTTGAAGAGATATCAGAGGTGGGATGTTTAGCAATGATTATTACAATGAGATTAAAAGAAAACTAAATATTAAAAGAAAACTAAGTATTAAAACCTGTAGTACTGCTGCAGAAAATCTATTGAACGATGGTATAGTGGAGCAACATAACTTGATAAGGGCTCAAGTAATGGAGAAACCATTAAAAGAGGAGAAATATGAGCATGGCTGTCAGTCCTAAAAAGGCATCTCAGAATCATACATTTTGTTCCAGTGTTAACATACTTTCACTTCTTATTGCTCAGTAACCTTCTCTGGAATCTGCAACAACTAGTGACATGCTTAGCATAAATTCAATGCTCTCCATACAGTAAGAAAGTTTCATAGAACCTGAAGCTAGTGAAAGAATCAAAAGTGTATTAGGTCCAACGTGAGAAGTTATACAGATGGTGATTTTGTTGCCATTGGTCAAATCTATTGTAAAAGACAAAACTTCACAGGATGATGTCATTCTGTTAAAGAGAAGTTCAAATCGTGTTAATTAGGTATGGAAGAGCATTCTATAGGCTGCATCCATGTCAACTTTAAAAACTGTGCAAGAACAAAAAGGCACCTGATAAAAAAAAGTTTTCATTAGAGAGAATGTGAAAGAAGTCTAGAAAATACAGCTGTAGTGAATGAAGTGCATAATGATCTGTCTAATGAAAAACTGAAAGCTTGGATCAGGAAGATGCTGGAGAGAATAAAATACACAATGAAGAAGTTAATTACACTATTGCTGATTTAAGCAACAGATCAGAAAAACCAGGTAAGAATAAAATGGTGGAGCATTAAATGAATGGATGAGAAGAGTGAAGAATAGGGACAACTATGACTACACAGCCAAATTGAAAAGAAAAATACAGTCATTGGGTAAATATAATTCCAGAAGAGGAGAATGAAAACACTATCTGTGTTCATTGAAATTATGTGGGTCAATGGAAGGTGGTAACAGAAGAAACTGTTGAAGTTGATGATTAAAACTATGCTCTACAATGATGAGTAAAAGAAATAATTGATGTTAAACATAAAGTCACAGAAAATATGAAGCAAAAAATGTTGCACACAAATATGTACATGTCACTAATCAGAACACTACATTAACAACTATAAGTATATTACTAAAACACAAACAAGTATGATAAAATAATAGCATAATGCAGGATGTTATTATGTCATTAGATGTTATTACGAGGAAGATTCAAATGACTTAAAAACAGATACACCACCTTGCTGCAATGAAGCAATGCAGTTAGAAATATTAACTGTATCAGTTAAGTATCGGTTAAGTGCAGAGACTCTTGATTTCTTATTTCTTTATTGCCCACAAGGGGCTAAACATAGAAGGGACAAACAAGGACAGACAAAGGCATTAAGTCGATTACATCGACCCCAGTGCATAACTGGTACTTAATTTATTGACCCCGAAAGGATGAAAGACAAAGTCGACCTTGGCGGAATTTGAACTCAGAACGTAACGGCAGACGAAATACTGCTAAGCATTTCTCCCGGCGTGCTAACGTTTCTGCCAACTCACTGCAGAGTCTTGGTTTCTGCTTGGCTTTTTTGCAGGGTGACATACTGAAGTGAGATGTATAGCATGCTGCATCATCATCATCATCATCGTTTAATGTCGTCCATCCATGCTGGCATGGGTTTGACGGTTTGACAGGAGCTGACTAGGCAGAAAACTGCACTAGGCTGCAGTGTCTGAACTGGCATGGACTTTGTGTGTTTGGGATGTTAGGGTGCTCTTCCTAACACCAACCACCCTGCAGAGTGGGATGAGTGCTTTTTATGTGGCACCAGCATAGGTGAGGTCAGTTTTAGCATGGTTTGACCTCACCTGTGCTGGTGTTACATTCTGATGTATGTCCAACATCCCAAAAACCTGCATTTGTATAAGATGAACAGGTGCATCGTTAAAGTTGAATAATGTACCTCAGTCATAGTACAAGAAGGTCACTCAAGCACTAGCTGAATTGAAAAATGCAGTCTTTGTGACAATAGTATTAGTGTGAAGATTGTGTTTGAAGTTAATAAAACGTTATTAAAAATTTCATCTAAGAAAGATACTATATTATTTTCACACTTAGGAAAATTCTCAGACAAAACCATTTTGCATATTGTTCATATCTCCAATAAAAAGAAGTAAAGAAGGTCACTGAGAAAGAATTATGAGTTATACAGAGGTGAGAAATTTGAATTAAAAAGCTTTACAGATTGTTGATGTGGATGTCTACTCAGACTGAATAAGATATATCATTTGAGATTTGTAGAATGAGCAAAACTGGAAAGCATTTTAAAGTGAAGATTGAGTTTGAAGCTATTAAAGAATTAATTATTAAAGCTTAAATTCATATCATTTTCATAATTGGGAAAATTTTTAGATTTGAATATTATTTGCTTCTCTGATGTCACTTACCAACCCCAGCCTGGAAAATGAATCTTCTCATGCTACTTTTATCATCTTTCTCAATGGTAATATGAACAAAATGGATATATTGTGTTAGTTGCAAAAAAAATAAAGATCATGTTATCTAACAAGGAGTCCATTATTTTTGGAAACTCTTGGAAGTAGCAGGTGCTGGTATCTTAGCAACTGCTTTGATACAGAAGTTCCAAATGCATTGATTACTTGGAGTTCTCTTCAATAATGTCAACTCATTAATGGTAGAGATCTTAAATTAATCTAACCATGCGAGTGATCACAGTTTAAGAGCTGATGTAACAAGAATAACAGAAATTGCATTAAAAAAAATAAATCCATTTAGAATGGATCACTGATCATGACTAAATTTCAAACCATCAAAAGCAAGTATTTCCTTAGAGATTTTGAGAGACATACAACACCAATTACTACTGTTATATTTTTTTTTACATAGCAAGACATTGAGCCATAGTTTGGGAGAGATTGTGTTTGTTGATGCTTGAAGTTTTAAAAACTTTTAACATGTTGGTATAAATCTTTGTAGACCTTGTACACTGAACTTTTACTAAAACAGTTTCATGATGCATTGTTAAGAGCTGAAAACCTCTGAACAAAATACCAGCGACATTGATGATGGTTGCTGGAAATGTAGAGTTGGCATTTACAGTGATAAAACAGTGAGAAAGATTCAGTCATCCTTTCTTAAACACAGGGAAGTGTAATTTAAGGAAAATTTTCCTGTTATTCATAAAAGATCTTGAAACCACATTGATCATACCAGTCTGGGAGGACCTACAAAATGTTATGTATAAAAATTCTATTACTCATAATTTTTTAAGAGAAGTATGGTTATTTCCATTTGGTCTTTTTATTTCCTACCACTATAACAGCAAACAGAAGTAAAAATAGGAAACTCTTGAACAATAATTTAATTCATAATTCATAATTTGTTGTATTGGATAATTCATAATATTCTGGAATTATCTGTATTATCAGTAATAGAAGAGTTTCTGTACATTCACATAACTATGAGATAACCAGCACATCTCTTTCTGTAATGAAATAACGTTCTCTCTCTCTCTCACACACACACACACACAACTCTGTAACCATTAAAATGTGATCCTTAGTTATTATATCTGACTCTGGCAAATTTGGAAGGGACATACAAAAATACTGTGGATCTACTCAAGCAGAGTTGACTAATGAAACAATCTTTATGTGTTTGATTGCCTTGCTAGGAAAAGGAGCTGCATTTCACTCAGATTAATATTAGTTACTGTAGTTCTAGATACGACTTGGTCTTCCCTCAGCCCCTTGATAGTGTTAAAGGGGATTTATCTTGGGCATTTTCAGATCTAGCTACAGTTGACTCCTTCCAAAGAGAGGGGTAGAGTGAGTGAGTGAGTGAGAGAGAGAAGAAGAAGAAGAAGAAGATGATGATGATGAAAAAGAAGAAGAAGAAGAAGAAGAATCCTTAGCAGAGGACTAATAAT
Source organism: Octopus bimaculoides (assembly GCF_046866305.1). Classification (NCBI taxonomy): domain Eukaryota; kingdom Metazoa; phylum Mollusca; class Cephalopoda; order Octopoda; family Octopodidae; genus Octopus; species Octopus bimaculoides. The sequence goes on along the minus strand of NC_142935.1, from coordinate 48,567,480 downwards.
TTATTGACCCTGAAATGACGAACGGTAAAGTTCACCTCAACAGGATTTGAACTCAGAGTGCAGAAAGCAGCCCAAACAATTACTACAAAGCCATCTATTCAATGCTCTAATGACTCTGCCAATTGGTCATCAAGTTCTAGATATACTATGTCTGAAATATAATAAGATGGTCATGGTTGGAACCCCCCTTTGATCATATGTCTGTTCAATCAGATTTGACATGGGACTATACAATAACAACTAAAGCCATCCAGCAATAAGGCCAACGATGACATCATCAGCATCATCATCATCATCAATAACAACAACAATAACAAATATTCTCATTATGCCACATCAGCCTGCTTCTTTAATCAATTCTCTGTCAAATAATTTTCATCATGTGATCGTTCTTTTCTCTTTTCTCTCCTTTTCTAATTTGGCTAATATCTGTGTACCATACCATTTCATCTAATCTCATTTCCTCTCATCTTGCTTCTTCATTCAATTCACTTCATCAAATTCTCCACACATGATCACATCACTTGAGAATTTATCACACCTGAAACAACACAGACATCTCTCTTAAATTGAATACCAGTTGCCTTTTGAAGCTTGCAGAGAATTACACAGAAACTTCTCCTTCTCAGACCTTTTGTTAAATATCCATAAGGAATTTCAAAACGTCTCCCTAGCCCTAAGACTACATAGCAATATACTAATTTAGTAAAATTGACCTGTCATTTAACTGAGGCGATGTGTTAATTAACCGAGACTTCAAGTCATATATTCGACGTTCACTGTTATTGCCAAAAATTAAAATGAATAATATAATAACTTTGACTGGTGCCCTCATAGAAGAGATAATCACAAATGAAGAATCAATTCCCAGTGAGGATTTGAATAAATTCTGAAGTGGTTGAGATTTCTCTGGCTTTAAATACTGAACTTATTACTAAGTAGGTAACTCATGAATAATTTACAGCTTTATTTCTACATATGTTTAGAAAATCCATTATAACTATTACTATTATTGGGTTTTAAAAGAGAAAAGTAATGAATGACACCTAACTTCATTCTTCTTCCACTATAAAGCCATTACTCTGAGCTTATTTAAGAAAACTACTGCAGAGTATATCAAGACAAGTATTCAGACCTTTACATTACAGAAGCTTCCATTGCTATGCCATTGAGAAATTGGTAAGTGCCACACCATCTTGATTTTATCCCTTGTGAAATAAAGGTTTTGTCAAGAAAGTATTTTCCACTCCTTACCTCACACTTCGAAAATCCTTCAGAATACATACATACCCAGCCAGTCAAACTTCCTCGCAGAGGTTGATGCAAGCTGCAAGCAGTCCCTGCCAAAGACCCTGCCTGCATTCAATGAGTACATGGAAAGCCAGGATCCTGTCACTAGTTGACCTCTTTATCATGAACCCTGATTGTTCCAGCTACTGATGGTTTCACACTTTGTTTAGAATAACCCTGGCAAAGACCTTCTTCAGCATTGGAAGAAGTGTAACAGCCCTATAGTTGTTACAGTCTTGGTGATCACCTTTATCTTTCCAGAAAGAGATATTTATGCCATTCTTCCAGTCAGACAGTATGATGCCACTGCTCCAAACTGAGCAGAGGTTTCAGTAAGCCTATCTTTCTTGATGATCTCTCAATGAATACCACATGCAACAGCTACCTTCATGCCCCTCAGCTGATTTAAAGCCTTTCAAATGCTCTCCTTTCACTTGATGAGGAAGCAGAACTACTTGGCCTTAGAGTTTCTTGGGTCAAGACAAAGATCTAGTCTTTCACTATCTTCCTAGGGGACTCTATCTCATATGTCTTTATTGCAAGTGAGAATTTGAAAGTTGCTCACCACTTCATTTATCTTGGCAGCATGATATGTATCAGCATTAGCTGCAAGTTCAAAGTCTTCAAAAGGCTTGGTTGTGTTGATGCCGTTATGAACTCACTGAGGAAGGGTGTCTGGTACAGATTTCTGAGCAGGAGGACAAAAGTTTAGATCAATAGTTCTCTGGTCTTCCCTAAATTCTCTACAGTTACAACACTTGAGCAATGTCTGATGCCCTTGGGAACCATCTGAACTCCTTTAATACATAGTATACAAAGTATGTGATAACATGAATGATGCAGTCCTCCTGATACAGGAGAAACTTGAACTAAGCTCAATCAAGGAACTCTACACATCCAGGATTACCCTGACCACCAAAGATATGAGTCCTTGCCCAAATGTTATTCTCCAATCTACAGGTACATGCTTAGCATACCATATTGACTCTAACATTTTTGTCCACAGTCACCCATCTTTACATAAATTTTCTGGGAAGTAGCACTTTTCTCTTATTAGCCTCAGAGGCATAAATTAGGGGTACATCACAAGGACAGTTTACAGTTTGTTGCAGAGATTTGCACAAATGATAACAGGAAAAGAAATGGAAAAGATAGTAAAGTGAGATAAAAGTAGCACTTTGCAGGAGTTTTGGTTACCATTGGTTGGATTTCATATCAAGTCAACGACTATAGTCAGAAACTGGGATGCCTCTTGTTACTTGTATGATTCAAGATCATCAGCTTTGACTGTTTGGTCATGTTGTTCAATTTTCTGTGTGGAGTCCTGCATATCATGTTATTTTCTTAGGTGTTGAAATGACCACAAAGCAACGTGTGAGGAAGAGTTTTTCTCAGGAACTCAGCACACCACCCAGTCCAAGTATTGAAACCACGGACTCACAACCATGAGTGCAACATCTTAACCACTAGACCAAGCCTCCTTATATGGAAGAAAATAGTAGTGTTGAAATGTATCAATAGCCAGCTCTGCATACATATTTCCATTATATTGAAAGAAAGAACTCGTTGTAGACATATTAACTTTAAAATGATCTGGCACCACATCAACTTCTCATGAGGCATTTTAGACGCCTTAAGTTTGTTCCCAAGTTCCACTTGTCTGTGATATCAAAATGAGAATAACACTTAGTAATTATCTGAACAGTTAGGTCAATAACTGTGCAACACTGCACCATTATTTCTATGCACTGGGTCAGTAATATTCTGTCGGGAAATCAGTATTTACTCTTTAGCAAATGGGAAATGTGATCCTGATCCTGTCAACTTAAATTAGCAGAAGCTTCATCACAGATACACTGCAGTCTTGTAAGAACTGAAAACATATTTCTTCATATCGTAGTATGTATATTTATGTTCAAATATATGCTTATGCATCAGTTAATGTGTAACAAGTGTTCAAGTGAGAAGTATATATATTTGTATGTGCATATGTTTGTGCGTAGATGCCTGTCCGAATGTCACTCCAAGTCCCTTTGTACAACTATGTGTTTATGTGAGTGTGTATGTATGCATGCATTTATTTATGTGTGTGTATATGTGCGTGGCTGTATGTGTGTGGATGTGCCAATATATATATATATATGAATATGCATGTGAGTTTCTAGAGCCACATTGTTTCTCAAGAACTTATAATTGCACAATATTTACTGTATTTTAAATGAACGAAATTTCTGTATAATTTGTATTATAAAACAAGTTAGAGCTATTTGACTGTGATAGTCATTTAGTACAAACCAAAAACTGGAATGCCCTTCTTTTCTGTGGTAGGCAATATTTTCCTACTAAACTCTTAGTAATATAAAGTGCTGTTAGCTTCTTAATATAGCTTTAACCATATATGAATCATTTTCTTCATCGATTTTTGAATCTCCTTTATTTGACAAATTTCTAAATTGCCTGAGGTTTTCTTTAAATTTTGTGAATAGTTAACTTTCTTGTTCATATATAGTCTGAAAGGGAAGAAAACTGGTGACCTGTGTGACTTTTGTTATGGCCCTGACCAAGGTAATGTAAAGCCAGAATGTACAAGTGTGGTTGCATTTTGCACATTTAGCATTTCTGTCACATATTGCAGATGATCTTCAGCTATTTGCTCAAAGGAATGTGTAACATGTGAAGAGCTACATTTTATACAATTTGCATCTTCTTGTATGCTGTGTTTGAGACTGATAGACTCCACACTTGACTTGCATAATTGAGAATTGACTGGCCAATTGCATTGTAGGTCGTTTTAATTGTGTCTCTATCTTGTCTTCAAGTACTGCCAGTCATTGATTAAAGAAAGTTGTTTCTTTGTTGACAAAGCAGAAACTTAGTGCTAGGAATTGTTGCTTCCAAAAGAGCATAATGGTCAAAAACTTGGACTTCTGGATTTAATTGGACTAGATTATGTACGTGGTGGTGCATATATATGTATGTAAATATGTATGTATACACACACAGTAGGCTGCTTTCTGTTTCCAGCAGCCAAATCAAATCACAAAGCTGTTGTTGGCCCAAGACTGCAGTAGAAGATACTTGCCCAACATACCACCATGTTGTTGGGAAATAAAATTCCTAACCACACAGCCATACCTGTGGCTAAGACACACTTATGTAAACCCAATACACTTAGGGTGGGAGTAGAGATTTAGTTGTACCAGTTTAAAAACATCTGTTATTGAGTAGTGTAGCTCTTGAACTGACAATGATCAAATCTGCCCCACTAAAATATAGAGAGATTTTTTTGCCTTAAAACCATTCCATTTTTATCGCAATTTTCTCATATCATCGGTTTTTCAATTTTGTCAGTTTCATTTCTACATGAGAAACACTGCTTTAGTCATTAAGGTGGGTACAGCTACATTTTCAGAAACTTGAAATATGTTTATCTATTCTATATAACAACACTACAACAATAAAGAGAGCTCTTGAGGATTTTAATGTTTGAGACTCTAAAAAGCATGCATTTATTTCCCTACATCACAATCACCCTTATTGCAATAAAAAAAATAAGTTATCACGACTAAGAACTTGATTAAGTGATATAGTTCCCTTAGCATCTACTAGTGTTATAGAGTCTTTTCTGGTAGCACTGAATGAAAGTCTACTCAACAACAATGACAACATCAGCCACAATGAAGATTATAACAACAAAAATATCTGTAATGGTTACCATAAAACGAATATAAGCAGCAATAGTATTTCCATACCAATAGTTCTTGACTCCTACATCACAACCAAAACCTCGGGATGAAAAGATCACTTACTGACAGCCATTTTGTATAATGAACTAATCATTTTTATCTTGCCTTAACACGTATACAGGGAGAAAGAATTATGAGACACTGTCATTCAATCAACAATCAACACCATAACAAGATAATTTCTGCTGACAATGAGGCAATACAAGAAGTGAATCACTATTTCAGTATTACTCTCTACAACTGACCTTCATCATTGTGTCGAAGGTCAAGCAAATATTAGCATAGAGAGAGAAGGAAATGGACAGAGGAAACAAGTAGAGAATAAATATCTGAATCTTATTATTGATATGAATATGGATGTCTATATCTATCTGACTCCCTGTTTCATTTCTCTGTCTGTTCTTTTGACCAACAATTCTCTAATCTATATATTTTCATGTCTAACATTTTACATAGTTGTTTGCCTATTTACTCGCCTATCTGTATGCTTGCATGTATATACACTATTCTCTAAACCTGATGTGGATTTATGATATATCCACATATATATACATGTATGAGTGTGTGCACACACATATTGGGTGTAGGTGTATATATAGCTGTACATATATACATATATATGTATGTATATATGTGCATGTATGTGTGTGTGTGTACATACATACATAGTATATATCTATTTATACATAACAAAAAGACACACATACATGGAGATAGTACTCTCCCAGTTGCTTCAAAAGCTGCACACAAGTGTGAAACTTCGAGTACTGTAAGCTTATCAAAATATCTAGAATAAAATGCAAGCTCATTCAAAACTGGCAAGGGGCTATTCTACCTGAATACCTATATACTTATTTAGATATCTTGCCATGTGTCTGCTTTTGTATATATATATCTATTTATTCAGATGTATCTATGAATGTATGTACATATATACACACTTAACTTTATCAATGTGTTTATCTCTATCTATCAATGGACATGCCAATCTACGTGTGTGAGTGTTTGTCTATCTATCTATCTATCTTCCTCTCAGTCACATTGTCTATGTCCCATCTCTCTGTCTGCCTATCTAACAATCTGACTTTCTATCTGTCCAGTCTATGTATCTAGTTACTAGATGATTTAATTATCTACCTTTAGCCCGTATATTTAAGTATAGTTCGCTGGTTTTGAATTCCCAAACGGAATAATTTCACTAATGTTCTTAATATCGCTCATAAGATTACAAACATTACAGCGTCCCATTTTCTCTCTATTATATCTGAGGCACCTTGTTTAATAATATCTCTGTCTGTCTGTTCTTCTTCTTTGTGTCTTTCTTTCTTTTGATCTTTCTGTGTGTCTGTGTAAGTATATTTCTTACTTATCTCTCTGTCTCTCAATGAGTCTAATTTTCTTTTTGCTTTTGAAGTTCACCTCACAACCACATCATTCTGGGTTCTAGCCTATTGCATAGCAACTTGAGAAAGTGTTATTTACTATTGCCTTTAATTGACCAATACCTTTTGAATGGAACTACTGGACAGAAACTGAGAACACACACACATATGTGCACACTCATATATATATATATATATATATATATATATATATATATATATATATATATATATATATATATATATATATGCATGAATGTATGTATGTATGTATGCATGCATGTGCATATATATAGATATATATACACAGACACACTTATATATCTATATATCTATATCTATCTATCTATCTATCTATGTGTATATATATATATATATATATATATATATATATATATATGTGTGTGTGTATATATATATGTACATGTATATGCATATCTATCAGTCTATTTATCTATCCATCTCTCTCTCATGTGTATATATAGTTATTTATAAATATATGTATATAAATATATATATATATATACATATATATACATACATATATATGCATATATATATATACTTTGAGTGGTTGGCGTTAGGAAGGGCATCCAGCTGTAGAAACTCTGCCAAATCAGATTGGAGCCTGGTGTAGCCATCTGGTTTCACCAATCCTCAGTCAAATCATCCAACCCATGCTAGTGTGGAAAGCGGACGTTAAACGATGATGATGATGATGATGATGTATGTATACATATGTGTGTGTGAATATCACTAGCCACTAAACCTTTTTCTATTTTCTCTCGCTGTTTATTTCATGTTCCTTTTTGTCGAAGAGCGTAGGCTCGAAACGTAAAAGACTTTCTCACTTCCTGGGCATTAAACTAATACATCTGTTTGTTGTTTGCACAGCCATCTCCATCTTTTGTTCTTTTGTAAATTCTCACTATATATATATATATATATATATATATATATATATATTACTTCAAGGTCTTGACGAAAAAGAGGAGGATATAGCATCACTTAATGTGGAGGACAACTAGGGGTTCCTACAAGGCAACCTTTTGAGGGCTACTGACCAGATCTATGGCTGGTGCAAAATCTCCTCTCGCGTATTGTGACATGGTGGTGGAACAATGTAGTTGACAGGACCGTTAGGGCAAAGCAATTTCAATTGCTCTAGGTAATCAAATACTGACGTGCTTGAATTTTCTGTAACAAGAAGGACTGCATTCTATGAAACCACAGTATTAATACTGCACACACTCTGACACACACATACACATATTGATAGACATAGATATACATACTTGTGTGTGTGTGTATATATATATATATATATATATATATATATATATATATATATATATATATATATATACACATAAATACATAAATATTTATATACCAGTGGAACACAAAAAGCACACAGTCCATGGTATAAAGTGGTTGGCATTAGGAAGGACATCCAGCTGTAGAAACCATGCTACAATAGACAATTGGAGTCAGGCCAGCTCCCTGGCTGGCCAGCTCCTGTCAAACTATCCAACCCATGCCAGCATGGAAAATGGATGTTTAACGATGATGATGAGGAGGAGTATCTACATTATCATCATCATCATTTAACATCTGCATTCCATGCTGATATGGTTTGGATGGTTTAGCTGGATGTGATGTGTCCAAGGATTTTTTCATACTCCACATGTTTGATTTTCTCCTGAATTCTACAGCATGTAGAACTACAAACCCCCTGAGGTGGGTTGGGTTGTTTCAGATTCATGCTTGCGACCAAGGGAATTGAAATACGGGAACTGAGAAGGCAGAGCAAGTTCTTGTAGAGTATTTGCATGGCTACTCACATCTGGTAGGAGAAGGGGAAAGAAAGAGAAAATAAATGGTATTGGCTCCCTGAGATAGATAATAGCAATGAGGTGCTTAAATGGCTGCAGAGTGCACAACATAATTTGAATAATTTGTTGCGATATTTGTTATTTAAGTTCATGTATAGCATCTAGTGTATTTAGGCTAGTTTAAACGTTTCACTTGTTAATCATATTTTTTTTCAGTTTAAATAAATGTAGATTCATAATTGAAAAATTTAACATTTGGATCTGAGGCATTGACTTCTTGCTTAGACATCAAAAGTAAAACTTCGTATTATAGGTTCAAATCTTGACTAGTATTTTAATTAAATAAATTACGTTATAATGTACATGTATTTTTGTGTTGATAAATGATTAGATGCTTACTGAAAATACAATAAAAGAATTTAGGATATCTTTGCGATACATTAATATTATATGAAGTAATGGGTGTATGATATGCATTTTGCTTTCCATTGTGAGATTTCAAACTATTTTAATGCATTATGGGTAGCAAAGCAATGAACATTACATTCAATGGTGAATTTCATTTGTTAGGTTCATTTATAAATCATATACTTTCAAAACCGTCATATTTAATTAATATAAATGTGCTTGATGTAATGATAATGCGCTACATTTAAATTGAGATCTAGAGGCTTTTAAAAACATCTCCAACTTGAAAACAAAGACATCAAGAACTAAATTTATAGTAGAAGGTTCAAAAGCCTGGTCAATATTCTGATGGAAAGATATTCTTGTACAGGCGTTTTTTGTTTTTTTTTAATAACATGTGATAACAAAATGATATATCACATTAAATATTGAGTAAATTAAATAATGTTTAGAAAATTAGAAGACTATGAAAATTAGAATTTTGAAATATCATAAGTTTTTATATTATATTACATTAATGATCTGCTGTGTAATTAATTAATCAAAGAGATTCTCTTATTTCAATTCATATAGATAAAATCCATTGTACAGCACAAAACTGTTTGGAAATAGAGTGGTTTTTATAGTAAGTAATTAAATAACTGTATAATTAATTAGATAATTATACTAGATCATTTTCAGGGATGGAATAAAAAAGAAACATACATTATTGTATAAATGGCTTGAAATCTCTCTATATGCTCTTATATAGCTAGAAATTAGAATCTTTGAGAACAGTTTCTCATATATTCCAGATAAATCTTTAACTTTTAAATCTCACATTTAACCATACAGTATGATTTCAGTATTCAAAGTTTTTTGAACAGTGTAAGTGTGTTATGCATATCATATTTTGAATTTGTTAGCAGTTACTCTCATGTAAAAGTACACATCACTGAAAAAATGTAAGTACATTCTAGAAGGATTCATTTGACAAAAATTCAGGATTTGAACCCATTAATATTGAAGTGCAAGTTACAAGTTTAATCAACAGAATTTAAATCTTAAATTTTCCAATCATTATACTGTTGATACAGTACATTGGTTTTAAAGCCTGGCTTCTTAGCTTGGCTTCATGCCCTTGCTTGATGTGGCTAGGGTCATTCCAAGTTAGTGGTCCCAGAGGTATCATCATGTGTAGAGCTGACAAGGTCCATCAGTGTACTCCATCACTGGTGGTTCTGTGCCAGCCTCTCAGAACCACCAACTATTGCTTATCTTGTTTTATTAATCACACTTGTGTACGACAAAATTATGTGTAACACATTTTTAAAGAGACCTGAGGATTAGAATGGTCATTCAAAAGCATTAAATTATCAGGTCATCCCATAAGTTCTGGTCGATTTTACCTTTTTTTAAAATTGAATGAAATTTTTAATAGTATTTTAGAATGTCTAATGGAATAAAAAATTATTTTTATGCATTTGTGTACATTTAAACTAATTAACACTCTTACATGGAAGTATCCAAAGAGCATATGAGGCAAGCTTTGAAGAAAAAAAGACACACTTTAGTGAATCAAAAAGGAGTGATGTTTCATCAGGACAATGCGCGACCCCACACTGCAAAGATCACATCACAGAAGATCGAAGAGCTTGGTTGGGAAAAAATTTCTCATCCACCTTATCCTCCCAACCTTGCTCCTTCAGACTACCATTTCTTTCGTAGTTTACGGAATCATTTGGGGGACATAACTTTCACAAGCCAGAGGAGGTCGAAACTGACATTTCAGAGTTCTTTGCTTTGAAACCAAATGAGTTTTACAGGCAAGTGGAAAGATACAGTCATGTCAAACAAAATGCTTGACATGAAACTGGTACACCTAAAATTTCTATGAGATTTTGAGACCCAGTTGTACATAATAGTTCAATACTGTAGATCAGATATTATTATGTATGATATAAAATAAATTAAAAACCTTATAATAACTGTTGCAATTCTTTCAGATACAAACATTGCAAGCATTGAGGCAGAAAAGATCTTGAAATATGTTGTATTAAAAGTAGAATTATAATGGATATAAGGATTTCTAGCAATAAAAGTAACTATCATACCACTTATTGTCAGAGTATTCTGTTTCCATTTCATGCTAAGTTTTGCACCTGCTTCGATGTTCCTCATCCACTGGCCTGCTTCTATTTTTTTCAGGAGTTCCTCTTCATGTGTTTTTTGGTCTTACACACTTCTTCTTACTTTCAGTAGCCCATGGCATAGCTGTCATAAAGTCATCATTGAGACCTTTCCTCACGATGTTGCCTATGTGCTTACATCTCCTTCTCCATACTTCGCCGATCATTGGAGGATTAGTTAAAATGATACACAAGCTATCAGTCCACTCCAAAACGGTTGAAAATGAAGGCAACCATACAAAAAAATTACGAAAGATGGCTTTCTTTGGAACACTTCATATTCTAAGAAAGATATTTTTTAATGTAAGATATTTGTAAAGACTTGATAACATGCAGAAAAAAGAAAACAGTATTTTGTATCTATATTGTTCAATGAAATAAATGTATAAATAAGTAGTAGTAGTAGTAGTAGTAGCAGTGGTAGTAGTAGCAACAACATAAATATATTCAATCCTATTCTTTGGCAAAAACAAGTTCCACTTTGGCATATTTAGTGATGGCATAAGTCTGGATGGGAGTGAAGAATTAACAATTGGTTAAATCACTATTTTATTCCTACCAGACACACAGATTAGTCGATGTGAAAAGACGGTTGTTCCTTTCGAGAGAAAAAAAACACTTTTGTTCAGGTCAGTGTTTGCAAAGGTCAAAAGTGAAATAATCTAAAAATGTTTTGAAAGGTTTTGCAAAAAAAGACACATTGTTATTGTTCACAAACTTTTGGGGAATTTTGTTTTTTATTATATTTAAATACCTATTATTCAGTCATTCATTGTTGTCACTGACTTTTCCTTTTCATTACTTCTTGTTATGTTTTTACATATATACATATATATGTGTGTATATATGATATAAATCTACATATACAAATATGTGTGCAGATAATATATATATATATATATATATATATATATATATATATATATATATATATATATATATATATATATATATATATATATACATACATACATATGCACACAAACACACACACATACATACATACACACACACACATATATATGTATGTATGTTTATATATATATGTGTGTATGTGTTTGTATAAATGTCAGTATATCCATACACGCACGCACACAAAGATGCACACACACATATATATACTTACAGGGAGTTTTATAAGTATAAAACTTGAAGATTAAGTGAAGAAAGAATTCACTATAAGTGTAAGTCAGATTTTATTAATACTTTAATTGACAGCGAATTCGAAGTTTCTACAAATAAATAAATGTGTGAGTGTGTTTTAGAGTATAAAATGAAAATCGATCCACCACCCACCATTGGCACTCCATGCTTTCTATCATTTTGGAAACTGTTAGGGCTACCACCCTTTACATTGGAACAATCAAAGGTAAATCAAGAGCAATTGAAGAAATACTTAAGTAAAGATGGATGTGTAAGCTTGAGTGGAACACAGTCAAACCATTTGTGTGAAAGAGAAGAGGTATACATTTTTATTAATGAGGAGGAATGGGGTAGGAATTTGCATATTGCTTGTAGAGAAAATGATAAAGAAATTGAGGTAATAAAATCATGTGATAGCATAACTAAGCTTAGGTTAGGTTGGGTTGGGGAAGAAGCTGTAGACCAGGTGGTCTCATAGGTTGTGTGCTTGTTTGAAGGAGGGGAGCGGTCAGTTAGGGAAGATGTGTGAAGTGGAGGGGTCGGACTGGAGACGCCAGAAAGCTCGGAGAATGGTGTGTTGGAGAGGTAGGGTGGTGGAGTTTTAGGTGAGGGGAAAAAGGAGGCGGGAGACGGCAGAACGGGTGGGTTTGGGGGGAGAGAGTAGATGCATGGTCCACGGAACGTGCTCTGGCAAGGGTGGCGTGGATAGTGGTGAGGGGATATCCACGTAGGCTGAAGTGGTGAGGGGATATCCACGTAGGCTGAAATGGTGAGCCATGAGTTGAGGCTAAGTCTGAAAGTCGTGGTCGTCACCACAGAGCCTGCGTAGACGGAGGAATTGGGAATAGCGGATGGAAAGCTTGGTGTGTTTAAGGTGGGAGGAGGAGAAGTTGAGGTATGAGTGTGAGTCTGTGTGTTTATAGTGGATGGAGGTGGTAAGAGTGGAGTGATGAATGCTGACCGAAATGTCACGAAAGGAGACAGAAGTGTCAGAGATAGTGAAGGAGAAGTGGCGGGCAGGATGGAAAGATTTGACAAAAGAGAGGCAGGAGTCTAGATGTTCGCGGGAGAGTGAGGTTGCACCGATACAGTCGTCAATATAACGGCCATATAATTCGGGAGTGGGACCAGTGAAACTTGAGAATATTTGGGCCTCAACATAGCCAACGAACAGGTTCGCATAGTTGGGGCCCATTTTTGTTCCCATGGCCACTCCCGAGGTTTGCTGGCAGAAATCGCCCACGAACGAGAAGTAGTTGTGTGAGAGGACAAGTTCAGCCAGTCGAACAAGTGTGGAGGTGTGGGGTTGGGTCAGAGGTCAAGAACACGTTTGAGTGCACGCAGCCCCTCGTGGTGAGGGATCACCGTGTAGAGGCTCTCGATGTCGAGAGTGAAGAGAAGTTTAGAGCGGCCAGGAGGGAAGGAGAAAGAGTTGGACAAACGAAGTGTGTGGTTGGTGTCATGAATGTGAGAAGGGAGAGAAGCCACTAGGAGGGCGCGGCCAGGGTTGTCAGGTTTGTGGATTTGGGGGAGGAAGTAAATGGTGGGTGTGCGGGGGGTGCGGACAATGAGGTTGGAGGTGGTGGCGGAGAAACGGGAGGAAGAGATGAGGTCATGGAAAATGGAGGACACAATCTGTTGGTAGCTGGTTGTGGGGTCAGAGGGCAGAGGGCAGGGTCAGTAGAAGGAGGTGTCTTGAAGTTGGCAGAGAGTTTTGGCCTTGCAGATGTCCGCGCGCCATACCACCACGGCTCCACCCTTGTCGGCCGGTTTTATAATGATGTCAGTGCGGCGTCGGAGAGATCGAAGGGCCGAGAGTTCGGCTGGGGAGATGTTGAGATGATAGGGATGCCTGGAAAAGTTAAACCAGTCCATAGCGCGCTGGCAGGCGCCCGCAAGAAGTTCAACTGCTTGGAACTGGCTAGGAACAGGCGTCCACTGGGATGAAGCAGTCCTCCTAGTTAGATACGGGTGGAGTGTTGCGGAAAAGCGCACACAACCTAACACGGTGCAGAAAGCTGTGGATATCAGCACGAGTCCGAAAGTCGTTGCAGGATGGAGTGAGGGGGATGAAACGCAGACCCCTACTGAAGATGGAGCGTTCCACCTCAGAGAGGGGAAGATCTGGGAGAAGGTAACAACAGACTGGAGTGAGGAAGGGGTGGATGGAATAAAAGTAGGAGGGGTGGATGAGGTAGAGGTTGGAGGGGTGGTAGGGATGGTGGAAGGCTGGGAGGGAGGGGATGGAGCGTATGTGTGAGGGGGATTTGGAGGGACAGGGGTGGGGTGGAGGAAGCGCATCAGGGAGGGAGTAGGGTAGTGGAGTAGTGGCATCGGGTGTGATGGAATGGAGGACTGAGTGGAGTTTACGAAGTTTGGTGTGGCAAGAAATTGATGAAAAAGATGATTTAAATGAATGATATAACGGAACGTGTTGTGAGCATGGTAGGGCGACAGAGAGGAGAGAAAGAAGAAAAAGCCAGAAGGAGAAGGCGGTCGTTGGTATGGATCTTAGAAAGATTGGTGCGAATGGTGGCACGCATAATGCGGTAGGATGTAGTACGGAGTATGGGTAGGATGGTTGAAGCAGAGTGGGGTGGAAATGGAGGTGGAAACCTTTAGGGATGAGGCGGTGATGTAAGCAGCGACTGAGAAACGAAATGTGGCTAGAGAAAGGAGTTTTTTTGGAGATGAGTAAAGAAAGGTTCATGGAAGGCTGAAAGCAGTGGGAAGGAAGTGTGCGGCGGTGTTGTTTTAGGCGGTTGTGAAGAGTGAGGAGGAAAGATTTGTAGTCTGGCATGATAGTACGAGGAAAAAAAACGTGGGGAGGAAATTAAACAGGGGAGTAAAAATTGAAACGGTGTGGGGAGAAAAAAACAAAGGCGTGAGGAGAAATATATATATATATATATATATATATATATATATATATATATATATGTATGTATAAATATATATATATATATAATATTAGGGATAAAAATCCAAATTTACAGGTAAAAACTCAATTTTCATCGATGAGTTTATGAACCTTGGTTCTTTTCCCTAAAACTATATATATATATATATATATGTATATATATATATATATATATATATATATATATATATATATAGATAGATAGATAGATAGATAGATAGATAGATAGATAGATAGATAGATACATACATACATACATACATACATACATACATACATACATACATACATATATATACATATAATTATATGCATTTCTTCTATCTTAATGAATAATAATTCTTCGGATAGAATAAATGGGTTAATAGAAACCAATGTAGCAAAGAACACAAAATAACTTTGGTGTTGTTCCTAGTTTTAAGGCAGGAACCTCTTGAAATTTTGGGTATTTGAGTATATTTAAAAATTTAAGGAATGGAGAAAAATGCATGTTATAATTGCATACTTTATTCCTACATATGTTTCAAAAGATTACAACCTATGTGATCCATTTAAGATGATTCCCATGCTTTCCCTGATGAGAAGGTTACAATTTTAATACCACAGATCCCTATGGATCACATAGGTTGTAATCCTTTGAAACATATGTAGGAATAATGTATGCAATTATAACATGCGTTTTTCTCCATTCCTTAAATTTTTATATATACATATATATATATATATATATATATATATATATATATATATATATATATGAGTGTGTGTGTGTGTTTCTCTCTATGCACACCTATATATATATATATATATATATATATATATATATATATATATATATATATATATATATATATATGTACATATGTACATGATTAGTTAAGGATTATATAGAAGGAAAACAAGAGTAATGAAACAGTGAAAGTGATAAAAAGGGGAAAAATAAGAAAATGAAAGGAAAAAATAGTAGGTAAACGTTGGAAGACCAGAACAATGGCAATATAAACAGATCACATCCCAATAAGAGTCATAATAACCACAAAAGGGGAATGCTTAACCAACATTGTTATGAATCCTTATACCACTTCTGCCTAAACCTATCACAAAATACACAACTATATAATAATCTCTGTTTGCCTGTCTACATCCATACATTAACTTTTGGTCACATACATTTTACTGTAGTACGGTAGGATAAGAAATGTCAAAATTAGAAATTAGTGAAGTCAATTTGTGAGATAATTGAGATGACAATGAAATGACTCTGGCAGAGAAAGAGAGAAATAGAACAGTATACATGAGAGACAAGAAACAAGAGATAATAATTTTATTTCACATTGCAAGATAAACGTGGCAAAAATTTACTTTCTACATTTTTCTTCTATTCTTACCAAGGTGTTTATTTTTAAGTTTTGAACCAAAATTAGTAGGAAATTATATCAAATATGATCTATTATTACTGGAAACACTTTTTCCATTCTCTATGGACAAACATACATACATACATACATACGTACATACATACATACATACATAGTACATACATACATATATATATATATATATATATATATATATATATATATATATATATATATATATATATATGCACACATACACACAGATTCATACATACATGACATATTAAAAACACAACTATGTTCCATATTTATCTTATTTCAAAGTGCTATTTTTATGTTTGTATATGAGATATTTGCAGTCCCCCTCGATTGTAGGTAGACCCAACATGATTAGTGTAGATGCAACTACGAGAAATGGAATTTTTGACAAAGCTAAGGTCATGTATCAGGTGTATTTATTCTTTGTTTGTGAATATTGTAACTTGTCTGATTACTAATTCTAGCAGTGTTCTGCGCTATATTACTAAAATAAAAATACATCATGTAAGAAACGAAAAAAAAACAGACGTTTGAATGTTGCTGTATAAATTGTCAAAAATTTAAACACCTGCAATAATGTTTACATGAATCATGTTTCCTTTAGCCTGAAGGAGTAGGCAAAACATATGTTATACATCAATGTATCCAATTGGTGCAGTTATGAAGGTCTAGAATTGTAGATGATGAATACCAGAACCTCATCCTGAAGAAACCTCAAAAGGAATATGTATGAAGACATGAACATCTTTGAATAAACAACAGAAAGATATAGAACACAGTTATGCTTTCAAAGCACTATAGCTTAAAGAAAAGTACACACATACACACACACACACACACATATGCACAGAGTCTGATGAAGGTTAGCAGGCTGAAACTCTGAAGTTGCTATCAAACATCATCGAGTAAGATATAATAAATATAGATAATAGAGCTTGGTACAGCCCTCTTGCTTGCCAGCTTTTGTCATCCCATGCTAGCATGGAAAATGGACTTTGAATGATGATGATGATGTACTCTGCAAAAAAGTATAGAGTAATTCTTCAATATAATATTATGTATGTTTTATACAAACATTTTTATGCATAGGTTTACACACAGATTTAAGATAAAGAGCATATAAAAATATTCACAAGCTATTATATTTTTTTTATTTTTGTATTATATCTTTTTATTTTTGCATTATTTTTTTATTTCTGCATTAATTTTTATGAGAAAATTTATTACCTGCTGAAAAATACGTTCTTCATTTATTTATTTGTGTATATGTGTGTGTGTATGTACATGATCATCACCGTCGTCATGTAAGTCCATCTTTCATGCTGTCATGGGTCAGATGCTTTGACAGGATTCAATGGGATCCGATGGTTGCATTAATCTCTGATGTTGCCTTTGCCAGGGTTTCTATAGATGGGTGCCCTTCTTAACACCATCCATTTCAAAAGAGACCAAAGTACTTTTTAATGACACTGGCATCAGTGAAGTCCTGAGTAATTTGCAAGACAAAGGAAAAAGAAGCCCCTCATCTGAGTGGGGTTCTAATAGAGGAAGTGGTGGCTTTATGCTGAGCGTTAAGAGGTTAAAGTATGAATGAAGGTTTGCCTCAGGTTGTTTAGTTATAGAAGCAGTACATGGCTATCTCACATAATATAGAAGAGGGTGGGAATATCTGGAAAGAAGAAAAAGATGTTGGTAACAGGATGTCAGAGCAAACTCTTACAGTACAAGAAGGTGAGAATAAATAAAGAATAATGAGTTGAGAATGTGGTGGTATGAATGGATAAGATTTTAGGAGTGAAAGAGGAAAGTAACAAGATACAACGATAGAGATTACTGTTGTGAATGTTGTTCAAGAGTGGAGGTGAGGTCACTAGTGAGTATCAGTATTGATAAGAAGGTAAAAGAAATTGCTTGGAAAGGAGAAAATGATGGGTAGCAGCAAAGAAATGGTAGACAATAGCAGTACAATAATCATGTAGATAGATGAGAAAACAGTAAATGCCCGTAAACAGATTAGAAAATAGAGGGATAATGTGTAGGAGGGGATACTGCGAAGATACATGTACAAGGATAGAAATGGAGGTTAGAGTTTTGTAATGGTGGATACAGTGAGTAGAGCTCAAAGGTAATGAAGTTGACAACAGATATAAGTGGGTGTTAAAGATGGTGTATAGCAGTTCTAAGATGTAACTCAGAGAAGAGGGAGAGAGATATCTGATGGCACAGTGTAGTGGAAAATAAAGTGGGTAGGAGTGATATTTTTTCCTATTCTAGGCACAAGGACCGAAATTTTAGGGGAGGGGGCCAATCGATTAGATCGACCCCAGTATGCAACTGGTACTTAATCTATCGACCCCAAAAGGATGAAAGACACAGTCAAAATTGGTGGAATTTGAACTCAGAGCGTAAAGACAGACGAAATACCACTAAGCATTTCGCCTCGTGTGCTAACATTTCTTATTTCTTTATTGCCCACAAGGGGCTAAACATAGAGGGGACAAACAAGGACAGACAAAGGGATTAAGTCGATTACATCGACCCCAGTGCGTAACTGATACTTTACTTATCGACCCCGAAACGATGAAAGGCAAAGTCGACTTCGGCGGAATTTAATTCCATATTATTGGTTAGTTTAACTCTACTGTGAGGAACGATGATTGCCCAAAGTGTCACACAGACGGAGATCAAAGCCAGAATCATAAAGCCATGAAAAAAATCTCTTAACCATGTAGCCCTCTTTCTTCCGAAATATAGATCTTCAGGTTAAAAATCTTAAATTGCTATCTTTTTTCTGTCTAACTTATCTGAATTCAAATCTCTTTCTGATCGACATTAATAAACCAGACATGTCGTAGAAGGTAATTCAGTTGACTACAGCACCTCCACAACAAACACGTGAACTCATTCTATGCCATCACTATGCCTCAAAAAAGATAAAGAATACTCACAACTGAAATACTTTTGATTATATTTGTGTTTCATCTGGACAAACCTGGGGCTAAACAGCAGTTATGATAATTGAGTCTATTGGAAGTATTCAGGCTGGTGCTCACTCATTTAAATTTCTAACTCATTTCTTTCTGTAATTCTATAAAGAAGTTGACACTTTTTTATAAAAATTATTGTTTATAACCTTGTTTCAAGATATGATGTTTCTCAGCTAAGCAAAGATTATATTTTTTGACATAGCAAAATTCAAGTCATTGATGCAAGTAGCATATATATTTAAGTATATATTTTTAGCTTTACTCGGGAGAAATGAAGCATTGTTATGAATAGCAAAATATACAATAAACTCCCTTTTATCTGGAACTCAAATAACTGAAACTCTCATGCAACTGGCATCTAGATAAAAAGAAAAAGGAGAAAAATATAAGTTACGGTAATTTGTGCTGTCTTGTGTTAATTAATTGCCCTTAAAAAAACGTAAGTTTCTACTGTATACAAAATGGGGAGTTGCTTCTCAAGGTACATTTCAGTATTATATTTTACTACTTTAACCCATTACCTACCAGTAATCTCATATGAGATCACTTAAAAATTACAAATTTTATAATTTTCTGTCAATATTTACACATATCTAACCTTTTTTGCTATATCTACTAGGTATATTTCTGATATTCCAATGAGATTTGCTAATTTTTCCCCCAATATCTAGCTTATTTCTATTTGAAATGTTATTTTGATCATTCCAACGTCTTTCTAAGGCTGTTTTATGCTAGAAATCAAAGTTTCATTAAAAAATTCCAGTTAATAGAATCATGGGAGGTAATGGGTTAACAGTATCTGCATTTTATTATGTTAACAAAACTAGTTCTTTACATAAGTGTGGGAAGGAAATTTGCTTAGGGGATGCAAATGAAGTTTTACAAGAGGATGTTCTATGCATTTTCATTGTAGGAGGTGTGTTTACATTCCCTGCAACTCCTGTTACTGAGTTAATGGTGATTTACTTAAATTATATTTTCTTTTCTTCCCATTTCTCTCATTTCTATTATATTCAGAATATTAATGATCATATAAATAGTTTTAATAAGCTTTATCCAGAAAATTTTATTTTCCAGTAACCTTTCAGTCCCAGCAGTGCCAGATAGGTGGGAGTTTACTCTCTCTATATAATATATTGGTATTCGTAGTAACTCTAAACAAACAATAAACACCATCTCCTTTGTCTCTGTCATTTATCTTCTTTCTGTCTCTTTCTCCTCCCACCCTCTCATTTCTCTCTCCTCCTACTCTCTCTCTTTCTTCATATATATATATGTATATATGTGTGCGTGTGCGTGTATGCCTTGTCTCTCTATGTTAATATTATACCCTCTTTATTCCCTCTTTCCCCTATTTCCCCATTCTCATTACCATCATCGTTACCATCAACTACCATGACTACTAGCAGTTGCTTAATCAAGATTTAATTAGGGCTAATCAGCTACAACAACAATACTCCTTTATAAGCCTTCCTTGTCATTAAGTAGTTATTTAACACGTGCAGATACATTCGAAATCTCAATGGGCGTTTAATTCCTCGGATATTGTACAGTTACGATTTTTCTTCCTTATACTTTCCTCATTCAGAATACAACCAAAGTTGTTCTTCATAGTATCTCTATAAAATAGATTATTGCATTTATAGTCAACAGAGAGAATTGTTTAAGGAGAGCTAAAATGTTCCATGTAATTCTATTTTCAATGTCATTACTGAGTGACAGGTTAAACTAGATCATATATCAATTTTCTGTTTCTGGATGTAGCTTGTAGTTTAAGTAGGAATTTGATTTCATCATTGTTCCCACTAATCATTAACTATTTTTGACCAATTTAGATTCACTGCATAGGTGTTTAAATTGATTTTGAATGTAATCTAGAATTTGGATGAATTTAATAAGATAACTAATTTGCTGATTATTAAATTGATGTTTGAAATACAACACAAAGTGTTCTTAACATAAAAGTTTCATAGAATGTTTTAATTTAAATGTGTTAAACGAGTGATTACTGCAGGCATCAGTATGGAGTGGGTTGGGAGCTGAGAAGTTTGCTCCCAACCACACAGTTTCGCGTTCAATGACAGAGTAGCACCTTCAGCAAGTGACTTCTATAGCTCTGGGCCAACCAAGGCCTTGTGAGTGAATTTGGTAGATGGAAACTGACAGAACTTAACATGTATGTGTGTGCGTATGTGTGTCTGTGTGCATGTATGTGTGTGTGCATGCATGCATGGATGTGTGTGTTCTATTAATGCATATATGTTTATATGTGTGTGTGCATTTGTGTCTCATTGTCTTCACATCATGTGATAATTGTAAATAAGGGTTCCCATCACATATGTTTATGTCATTTGATTCCAATCTGCCTTGAGAACAATATCCAGTCATGGGTAAATATTACACTGCTTGGACACAAATAAGGGTCGGTAACAGGGGAAGCAATTGGCCATGGAAAAGTCGATGTGGTAATATAAAATACATCTTGTCTTTGTCTAAAGAGATTATTAAATGGAGCAAGTGTCAAAAGGTGGATAAAGTTTTTTTTTTCCTTTATGTTACTGTTTTGGACCAGATGACAGGGGGCTGTGGTGAGTAGCACAATGCTGCCAGATATGTCCAACTCATTCCAGCATGGAAAAGTAAATATAAAATGGTGATGAATACTTTAATATAATACTTTAATATGATACTTTAATATCATAGAACAAGTTGCAGCTTCAGAAGTGTTGGAGGCAAAAGAGATAAAGATTCAGTATATTTCAGGATATCTAGCTTATAATGCAATCAAAATGCATTGCCTAGAGAGGATATGGTTATACAGCAAGAGAAGTAACCTCCCTTGATTTTTCCTGATCCTCAGTCAACCAGTTCCAGCTAATCCAGTAAGCATTTGAATTTCATTACATCTTGATGTTTTTTCAGTAAGCAAATAGCCTGGTGGCACATTTTTTTTCTCTCTGTGTGAAGCTCTATTGGCATTTGATCAGGTTTTTATCTGTTATCTTGCTGTGTCCTTACTTGGTAAATTAAGTGCAGACAGCTGGTTTACTTTCCAAACACTCAACGATGAAGCTAGTCATACAGACTTATACTGCACCAGTCATAGATAAAAAATTACTTGATTAACATAGCTGTATATTCACTAACATTTGATTAAGAAAATTTGAAGAATCTCCCTTACAACTTGACACCTAGCATTTCATTCGTCACTTGCATTAGACTAAGAGAATAAATCTTTAAGACAAAAGATATAGCTGACTGAACTGACTTCTATAAATATCTATCAATTCTTTCATGAGACTTCTTTTAAACAATTTTATTCATTAGTCGGAGGAGGATGGGCAATGTCCAAACCATTAGAAAGCCACCCAGATTGTGGTCCTTAAATTGTTTTTAAATTGGAAACTTCATCCGACTGCTTGTGGCAGAGTAGATTCTGCTACATTTACCCAAGGACACAGTACATGTGTTAACTAGAAAAAGGTAAAAAAATATATAAATTTTCTCAATGGAATTTGAACACATAATCAAAAGGCCCCTGTTAGTATATGTCGTACTGCTACAAACTGAACACTAAATATATGTAAATGCTTTTATTTTAGCCAATACTCTGAAACAGGCAAACACACATGGGGACACGCAAGCACACATGCACATATACACACACAAGCACACACACAAGCACACACACACACAAACACACACACACACACACACAAAGAGAGGCACATACATACATACAGAGGCATACATGTAGGCAAACATACTTGCCCACACACATGCACACACAGAAACAGAGGCACACACACAGAGGTACATACACACACAGGCACACACATATAGGTGCACACACACACACACACACTTACACACGCAGACACACACATCACACACATCACACTGCACATATATAGAGATTCTTATGCTAATTCCTTACTGGTTGGAAACATTCCAATAAGCTTTTTCTTGATAATTCTCACAACATATGAAACTTTACCTGTATTTACCAATGGTCAGAGACTGCAGTACACAATGATGTAATCCCAAGGTGCAGCACTGCAGTTTAGATATTCTGACTTGTATTGAATAACATCATAGATACATGATTATGATGATGATGATGATGATGGTGATGATGATGGTGACAGCAACAACAACCACAACAACAATTGTTCTCGTAAGTAAAGATAATGAATATAACAGTGGTCATGATGGCTACATAAGTTGTTGTGGTGGCCATGAGGGAAAATTACAAAGTTAGGAGATCAACTTAGAGAGCAATGTTTAAAAGATTCCAATGTATTTACAGCAGGCTACACACACACACACACACACACACACACACACACACACAAAAGAACCATCAAAGTCTTCTCACTCCTAACTAAGCAGCAATGTTCAAGGTCACCGAAGATAGCCTTTACAAGCACACAACATACACATATATAAAACAATGAATACAAATACACTGTAAACGTACATTAATACACAATATGAAGTAAGAGAGATATTGGTTCTTTCATAAATTATACTCCATATATAGCCATTTTTCTTATTTTGTCATCATGTTGTTTCAAGTTCAATACCATTGTACCATTGCCCGGGAACATGGGGAAGTAAACGTTTCTTACTACAGTACCAGAATGACCAATGCCTTGTGAGTGAATTTGACAGAGAGAAGCTATGTGGAAGCCTGTTTTATATATACCTCCCCCACACACAAACATATATATATATATATATATATATATATATATATATATACAATTCAATCAAACACGAACAAGCAAGAAAAAACACAAAAAAACAACAACGCGAGGATGTGGAATAGGTACAGTGTTATTGGATGCTCAGGAAAGGAAAGAAAAGAAAGAGGACTTCAGGTTTCGAGCGGAGCTCTTCATCAGAAATATAGAAAAAGTCCAAAGAAGGGAAGACGGAGAAAGAAAATCGCCAACGATACACACACGGTAACATATTGAAATGCATGTGTGTGTGGCCTGATGTAAATACATTGGAATCTTGTTTTATGTACATATATATATATATATATATACATATATATATGTATATATATATATATATATATATATATATATATATATATATATATATATATATCTATATATATATATATATATACATATATATATATACATATATATATATATATATATATATATATACATATATATATATACATATATATATATGTATATATATACATATACATATATATATATATATATATATATATATATATATATATATATATGTATATATATATATGAGGTGGTATTAAAAGGTTCTTGGACTAGCTATGTTTAATGAAAAGCAACTTGTTTATCTAAGTTTCACACATCATCTCCTTCAAAATAGTCACCTTGTACAGCAATACACTGATCTAAGTCTTCCTGTCACTTGTGGAATTCGGTCTGGAAGTCGTTTTCCATAAGCAAGTCGAATATCTCTTGTGATTCTCTTTAGATCTCCACAATAGTTATAGGCTTAGGAGTGGCTGTGTGGTAAGTAGCTTGCTTACCAACCACATGGTTCCGAGTTCAGTCTCACTGCGGGGCACCTTGGGCAAGTGTCTTCTACTATAGCCTCGAGCCGACCAAAGCCTTGTGAGTGGATTTGGTAGACAGAAACTGAAAGAAGCCCGTCGTATATATGTATATATATATATATATGAATGTATACATATATGTATGTGTGTGTGTCTGTGTTTGTCCCCCCAACATCGCTTGACAACTGATGCTGGTGTGTTTAGGTCTCCATATCTTAGTGGTTCAGCAAAGGAGACCACTAGAATAAGTACTAGGCTTACAAAGAATAAGTCCTGGGGTTGATTTGCTCGACTAAAGGCGTTGCTGCAGCATGGCCACAGTCAAATGACTGAAAAAAGTAAAAGAGTAAAAGAGTAATAGTTTTAAAACAGTGACTTTTGATATTACTAGAACCTTCTTAATGAAGTAAATTCTACATATGAATATAATGGTGAACTTGCCAAATCTAGATGTGCTTTAATGACTATCATATTTTCTATCATTATCTTTTATTGTCTTGTGAGTTATTTGGTGACCTCAATAGTGCTGGTGCCACGTAAAAAGCCCTTTGTACACTCTGTAAAGTGGTTGGCATTAGGAAGAGCATCCAGCCATAGAAATCATTCTAAAGTAAGCAGTAGAGCCCAGAGCAGTCCTCTTCGTTGCCAGCTCCTGTCAAACCATCCAACCTATGCTAGCATAGAAGGAAACAAACGTTAAGTGGTGATAGTGATGATGAATATAAAATAAAATTTGCTAAATAAGATTTGTTCATGTGCTGCAAGGAGTGGAAAGGTTTGACATTTTCCTTCAGCTTTAATTTTTTTATATGCATAATCAGGGTCACTCTACTCCCTCTGTTTCTATTCATATCATTCACAATTAAGAGTGGAATATATTTCACTGTGGAGGTCGAATAATACTGAAATGTGCCTGTTGCTTTCACCGACTAACTTTAATCACTAGCTCCTTTCCATTCAACAATGTTTCTAGTTTTGAAAAATTGCACTTAACTGATCATATCAGAGTTACAACTCATGCTTTTTTGTTTTCAGGTTTTAAACACATCTTGATGTCCTCTCCTAATTGCATGTAAACTCATTGCCAAATGAGTAGAATAAGCTTCATCATTGTTGTTTAATAATTATTTCTAATTTTAACATAAGGTTGAGAATTGTGAAGAGATGGCTTTAATCAATACAGTCAACTCCTGTATTTGGCTAGAAGTTTATTTTATTGACCCATAAAGATAGATGAAAGGCAAAGTTGGCTATAACAGGATTTGAATTCAGAACATAAATCCCTAAAACAGATAACTCAAAGTCTTCTCTTCTGTGATCTAATTATTCTGCCCTTCCACTGCACCTCATAGCTGTTTCTTATAAAAACAAAGTTACTCAAAATTTGGGAGGGGTTTTAACCAATTATACTGGCTCCAGTTCTTGATTTGTACCTCACTTTATCAGCTCCAGAGAGCTAAAAGGTAAAGCTGAGTTTGGCAGAGTTTGAACTCTGAGTACAAAAGGTCTGAACAAATATTGCACGGCAATTTCTCTAACTATCGATTCTGTCAGTCTGCCTCCATAAGAAGATCTTCTGATATCAGAGCTTGTCTGTTACTTTCACCATTTGTCTTAATAGTGCACAACCATTCCAATCTGCATTGCCTATATCACCAAAATATTTTTTCCAAGATGCACTGCAATGGAATTGAACCCCAAACCATGCAGTTGGGCAGCAAACATTTTAAACAAACACCGATGTCTGCACCATAGAAATACATGTGTGTGCATCTATGTATGTATGTATGTATGTATGTATGTATGTATGTATGTTTGTATCTATCTATCTATCTATCTAGCTATCTATCTATCTAGCTATCCATGTATCTGTGTGTGCATGTGTGTGTGTGTGTGTGTGTGTGTGTGTGTGTGTGTGTGTGTGTGTGTGTCTGTGTGTTATCATATGTATGACTGCGTGTGAAGGAGATAAAGTGTTAATCTTCGGTATCAATAATAATGATTTTGAAGTAGTGAGAAGTTACTGCTGGTGTTAACGGTCGTTCGATGGGACAAAATGTAAGTTTTTACATTTAGGTTTAAATAGCCTAAACACTTCTAACAAAAACGAAGAACCATCAACAGGAAATTACTGAAGAAAAAGATCTTGATGTGATCAGTGATAAAGATCTGAAGTTCAATAAACACACATGACAGCTGCAGTTAAGAAAGGTAATAGCATTTTTGAGCAATAATAAAAGGTATCTTTACAGCAATCAATGGAAACACACACCTTTCCAATACTTTTGAAGACTGTATGATGAGAGCATATCATGAATATGGAAACATCATTTGAGGACTGCACTTCATAAAGGACTAGTTGCTGACGAAAATGTACAAAAGCACTAAATTTAGTGGAACATTAAAAAAACTGCCATGCAAGATCATACTTAAAGTGCTTGATCTGTGTTCAATGATCCACAGACAAAGACTATAAAATGAAGCCTATAAAATAAGCAAAGTTCAATAAAGCCTATAAAATAAGGGTACTCAAATCAGCTACTGCTAACATGACATCTTAAGCTGCTGGCATCTTCGTTCGGTAAGATGCTGCTCACAAAAGTTAGTTAAGAAACTATGTAACAACACAGCGATACAACTTAGACAGAATATGTTACCAAATGGCAGTTGAGTCTGCAAAAAAAAAAAAGCAAGTAAATTAAAAATAAGTATACAAAATCATCATCATCATCATCTTCATCATTGTTTAACATATTCCTTCATGCTGGCATGGGTTGGATGGTTTGACAGGAGCTGGGCAGGTGGGAACCTGTGCCATGCTTCTGTGTGTGTTTTGGCATGGTTTTTACAGCTGGAGGCCTTTCCTGACACCAACCACTACTTAGAGTGGGCTGTGCGCTTTTTACATGGCACTTGTACAAGTGATCAAAATAACAACAACAACAACAACAACAACAACAACAACAACAATAATGACAACAACAAAGTACATGGAACAAACAGGAGCCGCAATAAGGGCGGAGCACTTGTAGAAAACAGCACTGCTTGGAAACGCTCGAATACTCCGGATCGTGCTTGAAAAATAAGAGGTGTTACCTTAGTTCTCTGGTAGTGAACAGCTGACACCATAGTACATCTCCAGCATTAGAAGCTGTGCAAACACAATAAAATGACAACAATAATAACAACAGCAACAATCATCATCATCATCATCATGGACTGTCCTGTCAAAGATGAAGTATGAGTGTTTGGCTTTTGCCAAATGAGCTGCACTAATGATTTGCTTAGAATGATTGAATGAATGAGTTGTACATTAGCTTACACTGTCCATTAAATTGTTGCCTGAACAGGGGCATGGTGTACTGTTGTGTCAAATGTCAAAGTCATCACAGAGCAACACGAGATGTAGTATTTTGCTCAAGAACACAACACACCACCCAGCCTAGGAATTGAAACCAATGTCTCACGATTGTGACTGCAACACCCTAACAACTAGGCCATGTGTCCTCATAATAATAATAATAATAATAATAATAATAATAATAATAATAATAATGATAATAATTCTTTCCAATTTAAGCAAAAGGGGAGCAATTTGGAGGAAGGGGTAAGTCGCTTACATGAACCTGAGCATTTAACTATTAGTTATGTTATCAACTCTGGAGGGATTAAAGGCAAAACTGACCCTTTTGGAATTTTAACTCAGAACATAATGACTTGGAAGAAATAATGTTAGGTATTTTGGTTCACTGCTTTAATAATAATAAATTTGAAACAATATTTTGATATGCTCAAAAGAATATCACTATGCTGTTTTATTACATTATAATTCTCATTACAAATTCATCACCATTCTCATACACCATCAGGCTCTAATGTAATTTCAGAACTACAATAAAATCTATCAGAGGCCTAAAACTTGATTGTCTCTTTCCAAGTGTATATATATATACATATATAAGTAGTATTTATTTCACCAAAGTGATGGATTAGTTGTAGCCATATGCTGATGTTAACTTGTATTAATCTATCTAAAACTAAAGCGTTCGAGCATCATCATCATCATCATCATCATCATCATCATCATCATCATCATCGTCTTCGTTGTCTTCATCATCCATTTTGGATCCCCTTCCTAATGCCAACCACTTTACAGTGTGTACTGGATGCTATTTTTCGTGCCACTAGAAATAGTGGGGTTAATCAGGTAACTTAGAAGGTAGAAGAGAAACAGTGAGAGGAAAAGGTAAAAGCTGACATTATCAAATGGGGAATATTCAAGAGGGAAAAGTAGATTAATGCTGGATGTTGAAAGGCTAAAGTAATATAGAGGGACAAGCACATGTGTCTTCAAAATCTTAAATCTAAGACGGTCTTAGGAGCATGTTGTGTATTTCAATTGACAGATAACCTTGCAGTGCATACTTGTCTATTCACCAAGTACATTTTTCCATTTGACTATTCTGTGAAAAGCTATTTCACCATTTTACACAGTTGGATGACCATATATTTTCCCTAGTCTATATACAGCAGAATGAAGGAATTCATCTTAGTCACTGACCATTCAAACTTAGGATAAAAATAAAAGAATTATGCTGGATGGCGAACAAAAGTGTGGAGGGGAGTGAAAGCATTTGAAGAGGCCAGGATAGCACATGCAAGACTCAAGAAAGATTTAAGGAAGAATGTTATGATCAAGAAGGTAAATCACAGACCATGCCTTTCTTTTGCTGGGCTCAAATCTCATTTGCGAACTCATGGAAAATGAACCTCTACCAACTATTCTGCCTATATGTCTGTGCACACCTTTCAATGTAATGCATGCCAGAAGGCTTGCAAATCTAATGGAGGCCTCAAAAGACATTTTAAGATCCACAAAGATCAGAACTTATCTGCAGCTCTTGGTGGTCCAAATCAGATATGCAATCTATGTGGGTGTCTTTTCAAAACATTGTCTGGTTTAAAAAGCCACATCAGATGCCATGATGGTTCTAAGGTGTAGGCACAGGAGGTGGTGTGTGTATGTGTGAGAGAGAGAGTAAATATAAATGCATATATATATATATATATATATATGTGCATATCAGTCTCTCTCTGTCTCTCTGTCTCTCTCTCTTTCTCTCTCTCTCTCTCTCTCTCTCTCTCTCTCTCTCTCTCCTTATATATATACATACATGTATATATATATATATAATTTTCATGTAAGAGTTGGTTCTGTTGTTCAGAAAAATCTGTACTCAAGACATTTATTTCTGAAGAACAGCTGAACTGAATGTGAAATGCTCATTGAAGAAATTAATTACCAAACAATTAAGATTATATTAAAAATTTAACTATAAAAATGTGCTAACCATATAATTATATAACATAAAAATACAACAGATTATTTCTAATGTCTTTTAATATTAGAAAGAGCTACAATAGATTCAAGCGTACTGACTGAAAAAAAATATCAATGGTTACTTAACATTATTTAGCCTCAAAATAATGTGAATTAACTTATTGAATATTTTTCCTGATCACCACATTTAACACTATAGATATTAAGAACATTAGAGCTGAACAAATGTCCCTTTTTAATATAGTATTAATGGTGGCATAGCAAATTCTGTGTAATTCTTTGTTAGTCTTCAGGTAAATATTTGACTAAATCTAGTTCAATAATTTATTATGAATAGAATTTACTATTAATATGTGAAGTGGGAGTCAAAATAGAGAGGTTGGGTGCTCAGTCATTTTAGAAATGTTGAATGCAGTCCTCTCAGGAAGACTTATATATTTTAAATCATTGCACGCTTCAGTAGCCCCAGAAAAATCTCTAAATTTGTATAATCATCCAACCTCTAGAATTCTAGAAGTATCAATAAAGATGATGCAAAAGTGTTTGTGTGAGCATAAATGTTTACATATATATCAAATTATATATGTTTGTATATATGTGTGTGTATGTGTGTGTGTGTATTTACATACACACATATATAAATATATATATACATAAATATATATAAATACACACGCAAACACATGTATGTATGTATGTATTTATGTATGTATGTATTTAAAGAAGGAAAGAAAGAAAATTATTAAACACACCCAGCTTTAATTTTATGATTGATTTAGTCTCAGAGGAATGACGTTTTATTGGATGGTAAAAAAGAATGCCATGAAATGGATTGAGTTCTTCAAAGAACTTACCACGATTGATACTAAACACTATGGACTCTCTGGGGTATGGTGGAGAAAGTGGTGGCAAACAAACACTGTATTCTAAATCACTAAGCTAACAATCCTATTCAGAAAACATATAAAAAAATGTAAATAAAAAACACTCAGACTAAAGTTTATTTCAAAGAGCTGTGAATAGGAAAATGTAATTTAAAACTAATGCATCCTTAAGAAAAGAAGTCAAAAAACAACTCATTTCAATGAATAGTAAATAGTTAATTTCTGAGGTAGATTTCATTCAATGAATAAATGGTTTAATAAACACACTTTGCTGTCTTTATTCACTTTCTTTTATTTTACTTTTGTGTATAAGTGTGTAGGTGTATATTCGCGTGCGTGTGTGTGTGTGTGTTTGTGTGTGTGTGTGTGTGTGTGTTTGTGTGTGTGTCCGTGTGTGTGTGTGTGTGTATGTGTGCAGATATGTTTGTGTGTGTACGTGTGACGATGGTGTGTCTGTGATGACAGGGGTGGGGTGTCCCCTGTCAGACTGGCAGGGTTTGTTGATATCAATTAGTGTAATGTAGATATAGATCTCAGGAACACTGTCACAGTCTATTGATGTTGAATATACTGTCCCATCAAACAGACAATGCCTATATACATATATACACACATTTACATACTATGTAAGTATTTATTGATAACTATACAGTCATACCCTAGTTAATGTCTATAAACTGTGACTAGTAAATATATACAACTAAAATAAGTGAACCTCTAGGTCAATATCACCAGACAGATTGACAATCAATCAGTGAGCTCAGGACATTGCCCACTCAGCATCTACAAAATACATACAGCCATACTGTGTCCACTCCCCAAGGCCTACACTAAAAAAAAGGATCCTCTTCAGTCATGAATGACCATGGGATTGCACCTAGAAAGTTCCCCTCCGAGGCACAAGTCTGGGCAAGGCTTTTTATAGATGAGAAGAAGTTGCCCAAACATACCAGCCTCCTCTTTCACATGACTAATGTTATCCAAGGGAATGGAAAAAGGCCAATACAGCTTGACACTAGTAACATCACCACTCATTTCTACAGCTCAGTCAACTGGAACAATGTGAAATACAGTGTCTTGCTCAAGCATACAACACACGACCTAGTCCTGGAATTAAACTCATTACCTCATGATTGTGAGCTTGACACTCTAACCAATGAGCCATAAATCTTTTCTATTTAAATCAGCCATTTCTGGCACAAATATTCTTGTTAT
This sequence comes from Octopus bimaculoides, assembly GCF_046866305.1. Taxonomy (NCBI): domain Eukaryota; kingdom Metazoa; phylum Mollusca; class Cephalopoda; order Octopoda; family Octopodidae; genus Octopus; species Octopus bimaculoides. The sequence goes on along the minus strand of NC_142935.1, from coordinate 48,535,195 downwards.
ATGTTCAAACCAGCCAGATTCAAACTCTCACACTTCTCCTGCAAGAATAAAACAATCGCATCATTGAAATCTTGAAGCTAAGGAATTATTCATGATTAATTCAAAGCAATGTTAATAAATAAGAATTATATTTGGCAGAGTAATCTGTATACTAAGTGGTTAAGTCTCTTTTCCCAAGAACTTTAGACCCTTTGAAATTCCCTTCATAAATTTTCAAGCAGCCTTCAGACAGTGTTTTCTCTTGATTGAAAATCAAGTCCCAGATGACATAGAGACACTTGTCTGTCAACTCAGCACCACCAGATGATATATATATATATATATATATATATATATATATATATATATATATATATATATATATATAATTGTTAAACAGGACAGTAAACATTAAGGCAAGGCAAACATCTCAAGTCATATACAATATTACTATTGGAAGAAATTCATAATCTTACAGCTGTTTCTAGGATATCCCTGAGTATGGGATATTCTGTCATCAGAGACAAATAGGGGAAAAAATAGGGAAAAGGAGAATGGTATATATATATATATATCTTTTTTTTTCTCTTTTACTTGTTTCTGTCATTTGACTGTGGTCATGCTGGAGCACCACCTTTTAGTCGAGCAAATCGACTGCAGGACTAATTCTTTGGAAGCCTGGTACTTATTCTACCGGTATCTTTTGCCAAACCGCTAAGTTATGGTGACGTAAACTCACAACCATCGGTTGTCAAGCGATGATGGCAGGACACACACATACGTATATATATACATATATACGACGGGCTTCTTTCAGTTTCTGTCTACGAAATCCACTTACATGGCTTTGGTTGGTCCAAGGCTATAGTAGAAGACATTTGCTCAAAGTGCCATGCAGCAGGAATGAACCCAGAACCATGTGGTTGGTAAGCAAGCTACTTACCACACAGCCACCCATACATATCAATACTGAGTCAATATTTTGTTTCCAAGGCTGGTATTAATCTCTATACCAAGTCTTATCTCTCATGAACTTCTCCAGCCCTTTGAAACACCGTCTGTGCCAATATTTTTCAGCAACTGTCAACTTGAAAATATATATCATTAACTATATTTTAAACTCACCAATCTTGGAGAGCTTATGATAGATATGGGCAGAACTCTTCATCCAGATACTGAAAATAAAGAAGGTAAACTGCTCATTTCTGAGATGCAAGTTGTACCCCACTGTAATATATAGGAGAGAGACAGAGAGAGATTGAGGGATTGTGGGGGAGAGAACAGAGACAATACGATGATTATAATGCAAACCATATGCATAAAAGTAATATTCACACATAGATTCTCACACTCACACAGACACATTCTCTCAAATACAATGATATATTATACATGAAAACTACTTCTTTTGCTATCCAATGCCTTGTCTCTAAAAAATTTGCCATATTTAGCTATTTAGAGGAGAAATAAAAAACACAAGGTAAGAAAGACAAAAGAAATATATACAAAATATAACAAAGAAAATATCAAAATGAAGTACAAAAAATAAGAAAAAGAAGTAACTGGAAGGATGGATATGCATTATCTGTAAATAATATTTACACATGGTTTCTGTCTTCAGAAATGTTGACAGATTGGTGAAACAGCTCTGTAAAACAATACAAAGACAGGCATGACATATCCTGTCAAAATCAGCAATGAGCTTTCTAGGAAAAAATGAAGAAAGAAATATTAAAAATAATAGTAGTAGTAATAATAATAATAATAATAATAATAATAATAATAATAATAATAATAATAATAATAATAATGGAAATATATATATGCCATATTCTGTTTCTCTCTCTCTTTCTTACCCATTTAAAAATTACTTTTCTGCCCCCTCCAATTTTTGCACTTTTTTCAATAATTCACTTTTTGTTGAGATTATCAGAGAAGGGTTTTTACATACTCATTTATCTATCCATCCATCTCTCTCTCTCTTTCTCTCTCTCTATATATATCTCATCATCATAATTATCATAATTAAACATCACCTTCTATGCTAGTATTGGTCAGATAGTTTTACAGAATCAAATAAGTCTAAAGAGAAATTTATTTGCCACTCTCTGCTTTGGTGTATGTCCTTCATAATGCCAACCACTTTATAGAGTGTGTATGTGTAAGCATATGTGTATGTATACATCTTACTTATTCTAGTCATTAGATTGCAGCCATGCTGGGGCACCGCCTTGAAGAATTTTAATTGAAATTTTTTCTAAAGCCTGGTGCTTATTTTGTCAGTTTCTTTTGCTGAACTGCTTAGTTACATGGAAGGAAACACACCAATACCAGTTGTCAAGTGGTGATAGAGTACAAACATATATGCAAAAACAGACACGCAAGCATAAACAAACACAGACAGACACACATATACGATGGAATTCTTTCAGTTTCCATCTACCAAATCCACTCACAAGGCTTTGCTTGGCCTAAGGCTACAGTAGAAGACACTTGATCAAGGTGCAATGCTGTGGGACAGAACCCAGAAGCTTGTGGATGGAAGAAAACTTCGTACCACACAGCCACTGTCATTAAGGCACATGATATGGCTGGTTTATATGAGTTTGGTGTTTCCAAGTAATCTTCAGGCTCTGAGCACATGGCTTGTTCCATTTGAAAATCAGGACATAGATATATGAGAAACAATGAAAACAAGAATGTGAAGAAAGTTGATCTAAATGTGAAATGGGAAGACAAAGGGTAAATAGAAATAGAAAAAGAAAGGAAATTGGAATTACATTCACTTTGTAAAAATCATAATCAAACTAGCTGGTGTAGAATAATTCAATGGAGACGAGTCCAAAGTCTATGAGACATCACTCAGTGCAGAGAGGGTCATGTACTCCATTTCAACAAAAGAAATTTGTCCATATGCTTGCATTTCTGAAAATTTCGAATCTGGAATTATGCAGTGTGGTGGAATTCTTGGATAAAAAGAATAAAATAAATAAATAAAACTATGTGATCTTTCAGCTACACATGAGTTGCATTTCTTATTTATCTTTCCTGTGATGGAGTACTTTCTTTGTTGATCTTACCTGAATGGAACAGCAAGCTCTGTGTGTGTGTGTGTGTGTGTGTGTGTCCGTGTGTGTCCATTTACATATGTATCTTTTTCTTATCTCACTCTGAAATTATGCATCTATCTATTTATCTATCTAGCTATCTATCTACCAATTTCCCTTTCTCTCTCTCTCTCTCTCTCTCTCTCTCTCTCTCTCTCTATATATATATATATATATATATATATATATATATATATATATATATATATATATACATATATATATATATATATCTCAATTTTCTTGGAATCAATTTTTAATTATTCCTAAGGATATTTTTCTTCTTTAAAACTAATTTTGAT
>NC_142935.1:48509307-48526807 GCF_046866305.1 Octopus bimaculoides | reverse complement strand
AAGCACACTGGCAATGCACACGTGTGTGTGTAAATGTGCATGTATCTATTTATATACGTATTTGCACACACACACATGCACACACATACATGCACACACACAAGCATGGACACACGCACATGCACGCACATGCATGAACTCATACATATACACACAAGCACAGACACACCTATATGCATACATACACATACATATATACATCTATATATGAAAGTTTGCATATATCTATCTATCTACCTACCAACCTATCCTCTCTCTCTCTCTTTGTATATATATATATATATATATATATATATATATATATATATATATGTATATATATATATATATATATATATATATATATAGAGAGAGAGAGAGAGAGAGAGAGAGAGAGAGAGAGAGAGAGAGAGGGGAGATAGATAGATAGATAGATAGATAGATAGATAGATAGATAGATAGATATATGTTCATGTACGTATTGTATGCCTGCATCTATCTATATCAATAGCTATATACATACATATGCATACATACAAACACACACACACACATGTATAAATCTATATATACATATATCACAGGGATGCATTTGCACTGGCATAAGCAACAACAGGTCCATAAAATGCAGGAACATATTCTATGAAAGTATATTTGACAGTTCCCCATTTGTTTCCATTTAGGCCTGTTCCAGACATGTCATATCATGAGCATCACTTTTGCTGACCATATCTCTACCTACTTGGAACCGGCTAAAAATCGTTTTAATGGAGATGACAAAAGCCAATGTTGTCATTCTTGTTTTTAACATATTTCCATATCATACTGCATTGCTTAGGTAACGTTACATTAAAGAACCACTCGAGAAAAATGGAATAAATAATATATATATTTATATATAAGTATAAATGTGTGCTTGTGTGTGTGTGTGTGTGTGTGCATAGGCACAGAGAGGAACATACATATGTACATCTATACAAACATGCATACATTCATACATACATACATGCATGTATACAATGCATATATACATGTACATATAATTCTACGTATATACACACACCATTTTGATAAAATAGTGTGCATACCTATATCTTTGACAGAAAAATACAACAAGAAAATACTGACAAACATATACACATCTGTGCATGTATATACATCTTCTGGCAATGTTCATGATTGTGTATGAGCGTACATATGTGAACATTCAAATATATATTTCTGTCTTCCTTTGACCAGTTATAAAGGCAACAGAGAATACGTGTCGTATAAGCAATGTTGCTTCTTACAGTTAACTAGTTCAAATCCTACTAATTTACATGACCATCCTCTTGGGACCAATATACAGCACCTAAGAATGAAAAACAGACTTACAAAATTAATTTCAGCCTGGAAAATGTTATGTATTCTATCTCAGAATAACACTTCTGCTGGGCTATATCAGAACATTAATGGTTATTGCATTGTACCCTTAGCATAATTCATTGCCCAGCTTATTACAAGCCTCCTGTACAGTTACTATAAACTGTTAGGAACTGCAACCATAACTTCCTTATATCACTCTCTATCATCTTAAAAAAAGAATGGATGATATACTATGCTACAAAAACATAGAAATAGGATAGTCATAACTGAATTACTGTTGATCATAAGTCTACTAGTTAAGAATGGACTTGGGGCTAAATGATGAAAAACAAATTTTGTTAGTAGGCCTCAGTTGCAATAGAAGCAACATCTACTTCACAAGTGGCTTGATCAGAGGCGCTTGTAAACTGAGGTACTACTGTATATTTGTATATATGCGTGTGTTATAATCATTGCCCCAATCTTTCATTTACTCTGTAACTCTCATCTGTTCACACTCTTGATCACATCGGCTTTGTACAAATAAAGCTGATGCAGATTTGCAAGGATACTTTACTATTTGAGAGGACACAGCAACCTCTCCAGTGATGGTGCCATGATAAAATGCTGAGAATACTCTATAAAGTGGTTGACATTAGGAAGAGCTTCCAGTCAGAGAAATGATGCCAAAAATAGAACTTATGAAGCAGAACACAAACTGACTAGTTCTTTGATAGTGTATCCAGTGTAGGCTAGCATGGAAAAGTTAACATGAAGTGATACTGATGCTGCTGATGATGATGATACATGTATGCGTGTGTATAAAAGAAAAAAAAGAAATATATATATATATATATATATATACAGCGGCAGGAAGAGCACCTAACTGTAGAAAACTTGCCACACAAATAATTCTGTACACATCTATGCACACAAACACACACACACACACACATGCACACATACACATATAAACACACATATACGCACATCTGCATACACACATGTACACACACACACACACACACACACACACACAGAGGGTGGGCTTAAAAGCAAAACATTTCATCATCATCATCATCATCATCATCGTTTAATGTCCGCTTTCCATGCTAGCTTGGGTTGGACGATTTGACTGAGGACTGGTGAAATCGGATGGCTACACCAGGCTCCAATCTGATTTGGCAGAGTTTCTACAGCTGGATGCCCTTCCTAACGTCAACCACTCCGAGAGTGTAGTGGCTGCTTTTACGTGTCACCCACACGAAGGCCAGTCAGGCGGTACTGGCAACGGCCGACTATTTATATTGATGATGATGATGATGATGACGACGACGACGACATTTTGGCTATTATTACTCATTTTGTTCAAATACAGGTATATATCTATTCTTCATTATTTTGTTTATTTTATTTCATTTCATTTTAGTAAAATTGAAGCATGTCTTTTATAATTCCAAAGCACATTGAACTTATCTTGTGCATAACTATTGACCCACCCTGTGTATTATTATTTATGTATTAATTTATTTATACATACATTTAATACACAGTTAACCACAGAGATCCTTACAAAAATTGACTTTTAGATAAGATAGAGTTCTGCTAAGATATGATCCTTCTGCAAGTCAAAGAAGTTGGACACTTCTCTCTGTTTGTCTCAAAGAAAAAACGGAAGTAGAAAGATAAAAAGATCAGCAGTACTTTGGCCATGCATTTGGCTTTCATCTTAAAATCGGATACGGTAGATTCATGTTATGTCCTATATCCTATAAAATTGAAAAGCATTCATCATGGTACCTCCGCCATACAGTCTCTGGTAATTTTAATTAAGTAAAATTATTCCTTCCAACAATACTGTCTTTTACATACCACTAAATGAACTTGTTAATGCGGTCAGCAAACTTATGCCAATTTTATATTTATGACCAGGCCGTGGCAAAATACACAAGCCAGGAACTCCCTCAAGACTTATCAATACCCAAATGAACATAATGACATATTATAGAGCTGAATAATTAGGTAGATTAATCAAGTCATAGATCTTCATTTAATTACTAAGTTTAGAAAATTTTATTAACATCTCACCTAATGAATTTCAAAGTTCATTGGATGTAGAAAGTTTATTTGCCAGCATCTGAAGGTAAACTACAGTAGATATAATTTTAAATAATGAATACTGTTGCTCTACTAACTACATTAGCCTTCTCTCTATCTCTCCCTCCCTCTTTCTCTCCCTTTCTCTTTTTCTTCTCTCTCTCTCTCTCTCTCCTTCTTTTTAATTAATTAATTTTTTATTAGCCTACAAATACTGAGACTGGAGCAGCTTATCTTGATTTTCAAGGCTTAGAGTACAAGACTCCTTAATGAACAGAATGTCTGTTTATTTCATTGTTAACCCTCAGGTACCACTGGTAATCATTTTCAGCAGAGTATTCTAGAGTAAATATGAAATGGAGTGACTTAATCTAGAACACAATGTGTCATGTTTGAGAATCAAACAAAATACAATTGTTGTGTGTTCAATGCCCTTAACACTAGATCACATACTTCCCTCAACTCCATTTTAAGCAATTAAAATTTTTTTAAATACTTATCTACTGCTTTAGAAAAGTTCCATTCAGGTCAACATTTATTTGTTCAAGTGAGATATACACTAGGGTATTCTCCTAAATTTGTGAAAGTGTTTCTACCATATATAGAGATGCCTGGACCTTGTTAAACTAAAAGCCATTGACCTGGACTTGCTCACTATTTTACTTGAAATTCTGTTTCATAGATCTCCTGACACCTCTCTGTAGTCTTTTCTAGAACTATTAAAAAATTACCTTTGCTCTTCGGCACTGGTGAAGATCATGCCATTAGGCACTCCTTCCTTTTCTCATCTTCCCTCCTTGCATTTTTCATAATACATCCATTCACTCCATTTTACATAGTCATTCCTCACCATAACGTAATCACACTGGAAATTCAATTCCTCCTGATGTTTTCCCAGCAGGTCTCAACTTGCAGTTTTTTAAAAGGGAAAATAAACCATATCTATCTCATTGATCTCAGAAATACTTTGCAGGCAATTTGTACCAGCACTAACCTCTCCAGACAAAGCCTTTAATAAAAATTTAAAAAAACAAAAAATCACCTCAAGGCTATCAGAAATTTCCAGACTGTCACATAGGTATTCTGAAGGATAGGTGCAGGTGTGTCTGTGTGGTAAGAAGTTTTCATCTTAACCACATGGTCCAGGGTTCAGTCCCACTGCATTGCACCTTGGGTAAGTGTCTTGTACTATAGTTTCGGACCAGCCAAAGCCTTGTGAGAGGATTTGGTAGAGGGAAACTGAAAGAAGCCTGCTATATATATGCTTATATATATATCTATATATGTGTCTGTCTCTGTCCCCTCACTATCACATGACAACTGCTACTGGTGTGTTTACGTCCCTATAACTAAGCAGTTTCTCAAAAGATAACTATAGAATAAGTACAAGGCTTTTAAAAAATAAGCACTGGGGTTGATACATTCAACTAAAAATTCTTCAAGGCAATGCCCCAGCATGGTCACAGTCTGATTACTGAAATGAGTAAAAGATAAATGATAAATACAAGTGTTTAGCTCATAACAAATGATCCCAGCAATTAAGTCAACTCTATGAATTAGATATCTGCCACCACAAAATATGCAATTGAAACATAAAGAGCTTGGAGGTTGATCTTATCTGTCGATCCTTTGATGTTAATTAATGAAGTAAAGAAATTACTAGTCAAGTACTTCAGCCATTTCTTTACACCCTTAAAATCAGATACGCTAAAGATGTCAAGAAAGGAAGTATTCACATCACAGGCCATCAATTCCTTCCATTTTTCTGTGGACTCACAGATAAAAATGGTTTGTAGATGGAAACTAAAATCCATCAGTATGGATTTTAGTTTCCATATTTTCTTGCATTATCTCCTTCATTTATGTGCCTTATTTCAACTATTTGCATGGAATAATGATATATATATATTACATTTTATATAAACGTTACTATAGAATCTTTTCTACTCTAGGCAGAAGGCTCGAATTTTTTAGGGAGTGGGGGGGCAGTTGATTAGATAGACTCCAGTACACAACTGGTACTTAATTTATCAACAATGTAAGGATGAAAGGCAAAGTCGACCTTGGCTGAATTTGAACTCAGAATGTAAAGACAGACAAAATACCATTAAGCATTTTGCCCGGTGTGCTAACGTTTCTGCCAGCTCACCAACTTCATTTTCTTTTAGATATTCTTTTCTACTCTTGGCAGAAGGCCTGAAATTTTGGAGAGGGGGCCAGTCGATTCGATCGACCCCACTATGCAACTGATACTTAATTCATCAACCCTGTAAGGATGAAAGGCAAAGTCAACCTTGGCAGAATTTGAACTCAGAATATAGAAACAGATGAAATACCACTAAGGATTTTTCCCAGTGTGCTAACGTTTCTTATTTTTTTATTGTCCACAAGGGGCTAAACATAGAGGGGACAAACAAGGACAGACAAACGGATTAAGTCGATTACATCTACCCCAGTGTGTAACTGGTATTTATTTTATCGACCCCAATAGGATGAAAGGCAAAGGCGACCTCAGCGGAATTTGGACTCAGAACGTAACGGCAGACGAAATACTGCTAAGCATTTTACCCGGCACGTTAATGTTTCTGCCAGCTCACCGCCTTTCTTTAATTAATAATATTAAAGGATTTATAAACAGTTTGTTTGTGGATACTTGGAGAGGCTGTACAGTAACTGAACAAAATCTCAAGCAAGATTTAAAGGGGTAAGCACAGCTGTTTACTTTATCTGTATCCATAGACATATTGTGTATAAATACATGCAATGTTGGCTAATGAATCTATAGATATGTTCTATAGAACATAACAGCAATAAAATGAAACACAGCAACACTGTTTAATTTCATAGAATAACTATTAAATAATCGTGATACATACGTTACATTTTTTTAATAAAAGTTACTATAGAATGTAAAAAACCTATATAAAAGATTATATTGCACCTTGGAGTGTCATCAGTCATGTTTCTCCTCATTGATAATGTTATATCCGACTTATATTTTAATCACATCAAATACTATGGAACATTTATTTAAAATCTAAGTACTGTAACTAGTTTAGATATTATTTGTAAGAAAAGTCTCAATCCCTTTAAACAAAAAACATTTCTACAGTTTACTCCTGACACTTGTCAGCTGCAGATTAAGATTCATTGTTATAAAGACATTGCCAGTAATATTTCAAAATGAAATTAAACATAATGATGCATAAGAGAAAGAGAGAGGGGAGGTAAGGAGGAAGGGAGTGATAAATTATCACTAATTATATATTATAAACATAATTAAGGATTCATAATATACAACAGGCACCTAAACTGATTTTAAGGCATGAAGAAGTTTCAGCTATTAATCACAGTAGTATTGTAGTATTTCATCATTGTCATCATCGTCGCTGTCACTGTTGTCATCATTGTCGTCGTCATTGTTTTCGTCATCATCATCATTGAATGTCAGTTTTCCATGCTAGCATGGCACGATGGTTTGACAGGATACTGAAAATTGCAAGGCTGCGCTGAGCAGAAGTGTCAGTTTTGGAGTGGTTCCTATGGCCTGGATGCCCTATTTAAGGTGTTCACTTTTCTAAAAACAACATTGTTTTCAGGCTCTGTACCATTGTGTGGCATCATGGATAAGTAAGTGTCTTTTAGTATATATAGCCAACATGGTCAACCAAAGCCTTGTGAATGAATTTGGTCGATTTCCTTCACATTCTTCAGTTTATCAGCAATGACTTCTTGACAGTATCCTTTGCTTGCAATCCACCATGAAAACATGTTGGAGCTGTTTTTGCTTGTGAAACTGGGATTTTTCGCCTTGCAAACTTGCCAACAAGTGAAGTTAGCAACAAGAAGGACATTAGCAACAGGAAGGATGTTAGCAACAGGAAATGTGTTAGCAACAGGTGGCGAGTGGGATTAGCAATAAGTGGTGGTGGGGCTGGGGAGGAGGGCCATGGTGACATTGATGACAATGATGACAATGAGAATGATGATGATGAAGAATGTTGTAAAAATCATGAGAATTACTAAATTGATGAGACATTTTCAGAAAAATCTTTTGAAAGGTCTAGTCATTTTTTTTTTGTGGTTTTTTAAACTTTCCATCACATAAAATTAAATTGAAATGAAATAATCATTGGAATGGAAATTATACCACAAAAAATGATGACTGAATCTTTGCTAAAAAAAAAAAAGAAAAACAAGAAAGCAAAAGACACTGGTCTCCATAAAAATAAATAATATTTTCAAAAACTTTAATTTGAATTCATAAATGTTTAGTGCTGATAAAACATAAACATTGTACAAGGAATACTTGTATACATATATACACATGCCAAAAAATTATATAACTAAATAAACTAACAATAAGAGAAAAATAGAAACAAAAACAGAAACACAAGCTTCCATTTCCAGTTAGCAAGAAATCACATTTTTATGAAGTGTAACACTGATAAGTTTCCAGACATATTTTAAAATTGTTTGATATTAATATATATATATATATATGTGTGTGTGTGTGTGTGTGTGTGTATTTATATATACATATAGGCATATATATATATATATATATATATATATATATATATATATATATATATATATATATATATATATATATATATATATATATATATGTATATATGTATGTCTATAAATCTTCATATATATATAAAGATGAATTGAAGAATATAATTCTAATAGCCACATTGAACAAGAAAAGTATATGACAAATATATAAATATAACCAATTTGTTGCATACCTTACATTATTGACACACCTACTAAAAAACAGCCACTCCTTTCCTTGATTGCAGACCAATCACAATAGAACTGTTGCTTTTATTTTCAACCAATCAAAAGCAAAACCAACAGTAGCCACACCTTAATTCCGAATTTCACTAGTAGAGCCAACAAAGAAGTTTCTTATCAATCACTCAAGCTGCAAGAAAAAGCAGCTAAGTCTCATTCAAACCAGACAACCATTTTAATTAAAGGAAGAAATGCCAGATTATATAATCTAGTTTGAGATATGCTTTGTTTAGAAAATATATGACTCACTGCATGGCCCTTGGGCAAGTAAATGTCTTCTATTATAGCCTTGGGCAAATCAATCTTTGTGAGTAAATTTGGTAGATGAAAACTGAAAAAGCACATCATATACATAAATATATATCTATATCTATATCTATCTATCTATCTATCTGCACACATACATACATTCATGTGTGTGTGTGTGTGTGTGTGTGGATGCATCATTATGTTTGAGTTTATCTCCCACCTTGTGACAGTTAATGTTGCTTTATTTTTTATACCCCCATAACTTAACAGTTCACCAAAAGAGACTACTAGAATAATAAATACTAGGTTTAAATGTAAGTATTAGAATCTATTTGTTCAACAAATAGAATACAAACTTCGAAGTAGTGTCCCAGCATGGAAACAGATCAATGTCTTAAACAGGTAAAACATAAAAGATAGTTACAGCTGCTTGATTAAGGATCCCCTGCATGTAAACAACCACATTAAATCACTACTTCCACAGTAATATGTGTAATTAAATACACAGTTTTTAACCTTGCTTTAACAGCTCCCCTCTGAAGATAGTTATAGGCATGTTTGAAAGTTATGCTAGATATTTATGTTCCTGTTGGCTGGGAAACATACGAGATACAACTTTGTAATACTAACAAGATGTACATTTGAATAATAAGAATGGCTTAATATTAAATGGGTTAATAGCTTTTCCTGATGTTTATTTAACCAAAAATTCATTAATGAAAGGTCAAACTCTAATGAGATAGATGTATGTAAGTGTGTGTGTGTGTGTGCATGTGTGTATATATATATATATATATATATATATATATATCCGTAGGTATTTATATATATTTACATGTATATATAAATTTATGTTTGTATATTTATGTATATGTATATGAAGTTTTATGTGTAAACATTTAGATATCCTAGATTATGTATCCTGGAAGTTAGTCATACCATGTGTTTGTATGTGCTCACATTAGTATCTATACATATGTATATATATACATACATACATACATGTGTATGTATGTATGAGAGAGAGAAAGAGAGAGGTATATGTATGTATATGTGTATGTATGTATGTATGCATATATATATATATATATATATATATATATATATATATATCTTGTACATTGACCATGACATTCTATCTTACATTGTATCATCTTTCAGGAATCGTTGCTCTGTGAGAATTAAGCTATAGCAGACTGCAGAACTAACAAAGTGAAGCTAATTTGCAATATTTAGAAAGCTAAAATTCTAATTGAATTTCGTATTGAAGAACAAGAACTTATGACCAGCTGTAGGTGTTCATTGTACACTTGATTAGATCTTCATAAAACTACTTTCTTGCTAACTAATTAAGCTTGTGTTCTCTTTGTGTACATTTGTCTTCAAATAGTAATGTATGGATGCATGTTTATATGTATGTGTGCATTTGTATGTAATATATATATATATATATATATATATATATATATATATGCATGTAGGTAGGTTTGTATCTAAGTATGTGTACATAATATATACACATATGTGTCTAAGTGAGCATACATGTGTGTACGTGATATTAATATATATATACATACACATACATAAACACAAACACACACACGTACACTCATATGTATATATGCATATACACACACACATATATATACACATACACACACACAAACACACACATGTACACACAAGATGTATTTATGAAACTGAGCATACATACATATGCATGCTTGTTGTAGTACATTAAGACTCAGACGACTCTGTCTCCCACTTCATGTACATGTGTATATGTGTATATTTATATACATATATACATATTCATGAGTCTATAGGCATATGTGCATACAAAGTTTATTGAAGTCTCTCATATCCAAGATTTACATAGTTCCCAATAAACCATAACAGTTGCTGTAGTTGTTCTTTCTCCGAATCAGATAATCCCTCAAACAAGTCAATTTGTTACTCTGATACAATTTATAATATCTTTCATATTGAATATCGCCCTGTGAATTGATCAGGAAATGCATGGGGCTTATACAAAGTTTTACCCAGAAAGTTTAGCCATGAGATACAATAGAAATCCTGAAGCTAATCGAATATTACAAAGTATTTGATTAACTATTTGTGGCTTTAAGTAAGATATGTAGCTCTTGTGGGAAATTAGAGATTAACTTACTCAGGTGTTCCTGAATGATTTCTATCTCACCTCTTTGTATGCTTAGTATTGAATAATGAAGCAGAGTTGTGGATAGGCACATATGCTTGAGAACCACACAAAACAACTTTCGGTATTTTGTATCAATGAGGGAAGTCATGAGTGAAAAGAATCAAGTGTCTATGTTGCTACACATAGCAACCAAATTTCCTTCAAAGCATGCTCCCTAATAAAGTCTTATATATGGAAGGTCATATTGAATAATTTGATAGTCCTAGGTATACTGTGCTTGAGTGGAGGCGCAATGGCCCAGTGGTTAGGGCAGCAGACTCGCAGTCATAGGATCGCAGTTTCGATCCCCAGACCGGGCGTTGTGAGTGTTTATTGAGTGAAAACACCTAATGCTTCACGAGGCTCCGTCAGAGGATGGTGGCGAACCCTACTGTACTCTTTCACCACAACTTTCTCTCACTCTTACTTACTGTTGTGCCTGTAATTCAAAGGGTACGCCTTGTCACACTGTGTCACGCTGAATATCCCCGAGAACTACGTTAAGGGTAGACGTGTCAGTGGAGAGCTCTGACACTTGCATGTTAATTTCACAAGCAGGCTGTTCCGTTGATCAGATCAACTGGAACCCATGACATCGTAAGCGACAGAGTGCCAACACACTGTGCTTGAAAGAAACATGACAAGATGACCAGTGGTAAATTGCTTTTGGTCATAGTTCTGCTCAGTCAAAAAGAACTTGCAGTGTTCAGTTGTATGTCTTCGTATTGTTTTAGTTCAAAGCCTGCAAGAATAAAATTTGTTTCAAATTGATTTCATGAACAATAAATATTGACCAGTTAAATACAGGGACCAATTCAATAATTTCAGTGAAGAAGTTCTGTCAGTACTTTTTCTCTGACAGTAGGTGCCACCTGGAATGTTAAGCTTTACTTCGTGCCTGACACTTCAATGTACACCATTGTATTTTTTCATCTATTTACATAGATCTTTACCATGAAAGTAGTAACTGCATCTACCAAACATCAAACTTGCCTCATCTTACCACATTACTTATTTTCAATTTTAATTCACAGGAATTCTGGTACATGAACACATGTCAATTCTTAAAAAAGTTATTATGAGTCTTCTCCTTTGCCTTTGTTTATTTTACTCAAGCATTGACCACTAATGTTTACCTCTCCATGATACAGGTACACTCTCAATTAATGTTATCATACTTTCACATTAAACATGTTTGCACTTACTTAACTAATTAAAAGACAGTTAGACAAACACTTCACCTGATGAATTTGCAGTCTTAATTGAAGAGCACACATTGGATCCCTATTACAAAGGCTGTGAAAAACTGTAGTTAAATGCGATTTGGTTTAAACGGTCAGCAAATTGTTTGAGCTAATAAGGGGCCTTTTATGTGAACACAAGACCTGCTAAAAGTAGCCGGTAAAGATATACTTGGGATCAACAGTAACATTTTAAAGTGACCACTAGATATATTTGTAGACCTAAAGGAGACCAAAGTTCTTATTGATGGTGTGTTTTAGCTTCCAAAATACATAACCCTTTCCATTCAGTTTAACATGTTCAGTTGCCACCAAACTTCTTGGTAAAGCAAAAAGAATTTTTGGAAATTATAAAAGACATTATACAAAAAAGACATGTTTGAAGGAATAGGATCAGCAAACTTTTCATGTTAACAGTTGATGAAACTTCAGATATATTTATCAAGAAACATTCCATTCTGTACTTCAAAGTAATATCTAAAGACTGCACGGTGGATAAAGGATTTTGATGGAATAATTTAGATATAGTCAAAAAGTTTTATGAAAAGAAGAAATTTGTACTCTTAAAAATGATTATGCATACATCTGGTGGAACTGCAGTAATGTTGGACAGACTCATAGTGATGTAGTAAGACTGAAGCATGACTTTCCATGCTTAGTTCAGCAACAATGTCTAGAATACCATGAGGATGAATCTGTAAAGAATTCAAGTTAGTAAGAAACATTAAAACCTTTTTGAGAACAATCTGTACTGTATTTTCTCAATGTACTTTTCAAAATTACAAATTTAAAAATAAGTTGCAGAGGCTTCTGAAAATAAAGATATTGCTTTGAGATCAGTTAATGAAGTTAGGTGGTTATCTAGACTCTTTGCATTGTAGATAAAAAAAAAAAAAAAAAAAATGAGGCAAGGATCATCTACTTTGAAGAAGATAAATCAACTGACCCTATGGTGAAATACTGACACAAGAAATTGATAAACATCACATCCAAAGTAACATCACAAGTTTTAACTGATGTCTTTGAAGAACTGACTGTATTGGATTATGCAAAGGAGTAGCTTGACAATAATTGATTCAATTCATTTTGCAAGGGGCAAAATTAATAAGGTAAGAAAGTAGTATTTAGGAGACAATGTATCCCAAAGTAACAAATTTAAAATTTTGCTAAGCTGATGATGTGAATTAAATGTAATAGTATACAGAATTTGGCTACTGACTGCTGCAAATTATTTGTGTATTCTTTTAGAAGGAAAGCTTCCTGAAGAAGAGATTTTAAAACTTTTGTTTTTTGATTTTTTCAGTTATGTAACTTCATAATTGGTGCCCAAATTAGTGTCTTATGTATGAATAATATAATTTTCAAGCTGAAAATACTGAAATAATAATCTTTTCTACTCTAGGCATAAGGCCTGAAATTTTTGTAGAGGTGGGGGGGGTGTCAATTAGATCGACTCCAGTACACAACTGGTACTTAATTTATTGTCCTCGAAAGGATGAAAAGCAAAGTCAACCTCAGAGGAATTTGAACCCAGAACGTAAAGACATGAAATACCGCTAAGAATTTCGCCTGGCTTGCTAATGATTCTGCCAGCTCACTGCATTATACTAAAATAATAATGCAAATTAAAACTTACAAATCTTTAAGTGAAAAAAAAAAAAGAAAAATTCAATCTGATTTCAATGTTTTGCTCAAAAGATGACATTTGTATTTTGACCTGCTAGCATTTAAAATTGGCCATATTAAGCCCAAATATTCTACTGTTTTATTTTCAATCTAGCCAGGTATGACCTCTCACACGTACCCTGCAATATCATTCTAAAAATAAACAACCACATCATTGAAGTCTTGAAATTTCGAGATGATGCATGATTATATGTACACTATGTGAATAAATTGGCGCAGGAGTGGCTGTGTGGTAAGTAGCTTGCTTACCAACCACATGGTTCCAGGTTCAGTCCCACTGCATGGTACCTTGGGCAAGTGTCTTCTACTACAGCCTCTGGCCAACCAAAGCCTTGTGAGTGGATTTGGTAGACGGAAACTGAAAGAAGCCCGTCATATATATGTATATATATATGTATGTGTGCTTGTGTTTGTGTGTCTGTGTTTGTCCTCCCAACATCGCTTGACAACCGATGCTGGTATGTTTACATCCCTGTAACTTAGCAGTTTGGCAAAAAGAGGTCGATAGAATAAGTACTAGGCTTACAAAGAATAAGTCCTGGGGTTGATTTTCTTGACTAAAGGCGGTGCTCCAGCATGGCCGCAGTCAAATGACTGAAACAAGTAAAAGAGTAAATAAACAATATATTTGACAGAGTAATCTACATGTTAAAGGGTTAAAACAAACAATCTTTTAGACTTTGCAAAATCTTTGGATAATGGAAGAAATGATTTTGCTCTTAGTTAACATTACATGTGAGGATTTTTATCTAACGAATTAACTATAAAACAATCTGAGTAACTGTTTATGTGAATGTCATTTCACATGTTAATAAAAATCAAAAGTTATCTATTGGGTGAAAATTCTAATAGTCTAGATGTAATTTACAAAAAATGTCTAAATACCAAAGACCAGAGGAAGAAAAATAACTTTTCTGGGCAGTTTTATGTCAAATAATTTGTAAAATTATATGAACTGTGCATCCTGTGAAAATTTTCACAAGCTTCTGAATAGATTTTTAGCTACTTTGTAACCATTTCCAGCAACTTTGATACCACCTTAGTCTGCTGGCTGTAGACAGCTGACACCTTCCATCATACCCAGCAAAATAAGCTGAGAGTTTATATCAAATAAAAATGGTTATAATAATAATAATAATGCGGAAGCTGTCCCAGGCAGTGGCTCTCATGGCTTCTGATCTTAACTGATTGGAAGTGTTATCATGTATATTGTTTTGTCTTGGTATAAAAAGATGGGCTACAGCAAATATTCTGCTTAATACCATAGATTTGCATGTCAGTTGCTTGATCTTAACCAGTTGATCATGCCCCTTGGTGGCTGACGATATGTGCATCTCTGATCATGAGCAGAAGTAGTGGGGGAGCATCATAGCCATGTGTTGAGAGGAATTCTTTGGGGTTTGAATAATTCACCTTTGGAAACATGGGTATTTTGCTCAACATCCTTAAAGAAATCTTATTCAGGGACCTTTTGAGCGGGATGGGCTACTCGACCTGAAGAAAATTCTAACTGGGCCCCATCTGCAAGGTCATGCGCTGTTTATCTTGATATGAGATCACTACGATGCGCACATATGGTTGTGATGCATGTGCCTGGTGTACCCTTATCAGACAGGTAGTCATGATGGGTATAATGGGCTTCGTATATTTTACCCCTGTGTCACTTTGATGGCATGCAATGCTCTCTAACTTTCCCTCGTACCCAGCAAAATAAACTGAGAGTTTCCATCAAATAATAATAATTGTGGCACAACACCAAAAATGCTTCCTAAAAGACTGAAAGAGATTGGAACTGAAATTTGCATTGTCGACCTGCAGAAAAGTATACCATTCTATATTCTGGAAGAATCCTAAGAAACTTTCTTGAACTTTGAGGAGACTTGTTGTCACCAAACTTCGAGATAAAATACCTGCTAACTAAATTAGTATGCACATAGGTACTACTAATAATAATCCTTTCTATTATGGGTACATGACCTGAAATTTTTCGAGTGAAGGATAGTCAATTCCATCAACCACCATACTTAAATGGTATTTATTTTATCGAGCTGTTGTGGTACCATCCCACCGAAGCTAGCATGGAACATGGACGTTAAATGATGATGATGATGAGGATGATGACAATGATGATGATGATGATGATGATGATGATTATAGTGATGAGACTGAAAGGATGAACGGTAAAGTTTACTTAGGTGGAATCTGAGCTCAGAATATGAAGATGGATGAAATCGGACTAAGCATTTTGTCTGGCATGCTAACAATTCGGCGATCTTGCTACCTAAGTAGCAACAGCAGCAGCAGCAGTGGCGGTAGTAGTAGTAGTAGTAGTAGTAGTAGTAGTGGTAGTAGAAGCAGCAACAACAACAGTGGTAGTAGTAACAGTAGCAGTGGCAGCAGCAGAAGCAACAGCAGCAGCAGCAGCAGCAGCAGTAGTAGTAGTAGTAGTAGTAGTAGAAGCAGCAACAGCAGTGGTAGTAGTAGTAGTAGCAGCAGCAGCAGCAGTAGTAGTTGTAGTAGTAGTAGTAGTAGTAGTAGTAGTAGTAGTAGAAGCAGTAACAGCAGTGGTAGTAGTAACAGAAGCAGCAGCAGCAGCAGCAGCAGCAGCAGTAGTGGTAGTAGTAGTAGTAGCAAAACATATTAATAATTTATGAATAAATGGATGTTATTATAAATAATTTATTTCAAAATTGCATGATATAAAATTTGAGAGTTGCTCATTGATATTTTATTTAATGGAACAACAAACTGAACAAAGCAGTTCAAAGTCTAGAATAAAATCTGTTACATCCTAAAAGGCAATCAAACTTGTATTATATTAAAACAAAGGAGGCAACAAAGCAAATTACATGGCAAAAGAAAAAAAAAACACACCAACAAAACCCACACTCCTGCACAAAAAATTGTTTAAAGGAAGCATATTAAAATATTTTAAGAAACTTTATCAAATGAAAACTTATTGAATTAAAAAACTAAAAGACTTCACTTTTTGTTTTGTTTTGATTTGGTGACAAATTATAAAAATTCAGTAAATTCTATTTTGATAAATTTTGTAAACATCTACAAGTTTAGAAATGTTTTGATAAGTTTATTAAAATTCTTAAAAATCATATTTAGTATGCTTTCTTTATTAGAATTTTTACATAAGGGTAGTAATTTTGACAGTAGTAGCTCTACCGAGCTTCCACAAAAAACCTGCTTAAAAGAGAATTTTATTAGTCATAAGTTACCAAAATTAGCAACATCTCAGAATTCAGATACTTTTGTTACTTTAAAATAGTTTGCACAGCATAAAATCTGCACTCAGAGGCTACTAAAATGTTAAAACATGCATACATACACACACACATATATATATATATATATATATATATATATATATATATATATCATTCATATAAATACATACAGTGTACATTTAAACACATAAGAGATGTCCATAATAGGACATCTAACCCGCTAGAAGGAGCAGTCAGACTCCAAACCACAAATAGGGATGGAGTTTGACTGCTCCTTCTAGCGGGTTAGATGTCCTATTATGGACATCTCTTATGTGTTTAAATGTACACTGTGTGTATTTATATGAATAATATATAGTCTATTGACTAGTTTTTCTTCTCGCTAGACCACTGGTAGCAAAAAGAATTTCTAAATTTTTTTGCTACCCTGAAATTTATTGAGAAAGTGAATCACAATAACCTTTTTGTGTGTACAGTGTGTGACAGACCATGCCTTTCTTTTGCTGGGCTCAAATCCTGTTTGTGAGCCCATGGAAAATGAACCTCCACCAACTATTCTGCTTATATTTCTGTGCACAGCTTTAAATGCCATGTATGCCATAAGGTCTGCAAATGTAACAGAGGCCTTACGAGACATTTTAAGATCCACAAATGTTCGA
>NC_142935.1:48504307-48506807 GCF_046866305.1 Octopus bimaculoides | reverse complement strand
AGGCAAAATGTAAAAAAAAGAATCTTGCAAACATGCACAGCTATATACATATACATATGTATGTGTGTGTGTGTAGAGAGCGAGAGAGAGAGAGAGAGAGAGAGAGAGAGAGAGAGAGAGAGAGAGAGAGAGAGTGAGAGAGAGGGAGAGAGAGAGGGAGAGAGAGAAACGAATACACAAACACTTACTGAAACAACATACTGCATGAAAAAAAAAAGACATGAGTTAATGAAAATTAGCATCAGCACAAACAGAAATAGACAAATAGACAGAAACATATATATACACATGCATACACAGACAACATGCAACTGATACACATATGGTAACTGATATATGTTAATTATGATGGATTTTTTGTCTATTCCCATAATGAGGATTAAATAGTTTGATCAACTAAATAGCTTATTCATTAAATTAACATATAAGTGGCTGAGTGTTCCACTGATGTATTTACCCCGAAGATAATTTGCAGTTCAAATCAGTGTAAAAATATTTGATAATGCTAGTGTTTTGGATTATCAGTGCAATCCATCTAATGTGCTTCCATAATTTCTATTGATCTAACTTTGCTTCCATGGCTTAGATTTGACTTGAAACTATGACAAAAGATATTTGTGCAAGATCCTGTACATTGGAACTGAACCCAGAACTGCATGCCTTGGAAACAAACATTTTAATCACTTGGCCATGCCTGTATTTGCAACCTGATGCAGGCATCGCTAAAAACCGACATATACAGAGAAATGCACACCTACATAAACACACACATAGACATCACACGCTGCACATACAAATACGCACATGTACATACACACACATACATACACGAGTAGAGAGACAAACACATATGCAGACACGCACATACATACAAACATATACATACACACATAAACAGATTCAGCTACAGACACATCCGTACACACACACTTAAACAAACAGATATACATTAATAGGGAAAAAAGTTGTTTTTTTTTCAGATGCCATAAGATAGCCATAAGATAACCGAGGAAATTAATTTGCAGAGAATCTATCAAAGACGGAATTTATCAAAGACAGAGAGCACAGGTCATAAAACACTACTACCTCACCCTGATGCAGGAACATACAGAAAGAAGGAGAGAGAGAGAGAGAGAGAGAGAGAGAGAGAGAGAAGTGGTAAAAAAACATATTGTTAATGGAAAAATAGAGAATGGGGAGAAAATGCAGAAGTCATTAAATATATTAGAGAGAGAGAGAGGGAGAGAAAAAGAATGAGAGAGAGGGAAGGAGGGAGAGAGAGAGAGAGGAAGGGATGGGGATTTATATAGAAATTGTATGGAGTCTACAGAACTTATGAAATATATTAGAAAGAGGAGAGAGAGAGAAAGAGAGAGAGAGAGAGAGAGAGAGAGTGTGTGTGTTGTAGTGAGTAAATGAAACAAAAGAGAGGTGGAGTTTATATAGAGTTTGTGGAGAGACTACTGAATTTATTGAATATATTATAAAGAAAGTTAAGTCACAAATATGTCAAAGCGGGAGAGAGAGGGGGAAATGAAGGAGAGTTGAGATTGAGATAGAGAGTGGAATAGAGAGAAGGAGATTGGAGAAGGAGAGAGAGGCAAGGAAGAAGACAAAAAAGATGGAGATAATGTGAGAAAGAGAGGGAGCAGGAAAGAGAGAGTGGTAGGTATCAGTTATATTAGAGACACAGTAAGAGAAAGTGAGTGGATTTTTAAGTGTGTAAGAGACAGACAGGTGGAGATAGAGAGGTGTACAGCATAGGAAATTTTAGAGAGATTGAGGGGAGGGGAATGATCATGTGTGTTTGTGTATGTGTGTGAGAATGTGCCTATGAGAAAGTTGGAGAGAGGAAAAGGTGTCAAAAATAAAAAGAGAATTAGTCGAAGGGAGATGGGTTACAAAGAGTATATAAGACTTCAAAGAGAGAGAACGAGATAGAGGGAAAGAGAGAGGGGGAGAGATAGCGAAGGAGAAAGAAAGAAAGAAAGAAAGAAAGGAAGAGAGCTTTATTAAATATGTGGAGCTAGGACGGACACTAGGGAGAAAGAACTATACACAGCATTGCATTTTTCATTGAAAGAGAGAGAGAGAAGGAAAGGAAGGAAGGAAAGAAGGGAGGAAGGAAGGAACAAACAAACAAAGGAAGATGGGATAGAAATTCTGTACAATCTGAAGAGGAATAAAATAGCTTCTAAAACATATGTTAAAAGAGTGTATTTGAATTATGGTAAAATGCGGAATCTAAGGAATCCTTTGATAGTGTGTTATGGTAACAAATGGCTCTGAGGGAAGCTGTTAAGAATTTTGTTTAGTTCAATTACTGTGAAGAAATAACGAATCTACCAGTTTGAAATATTGCCTTCCTTTGCTTGTCTGTCTATATGAATATATATATATCAGGCACGTGCCATCAGTAATTACACAGGGTTGGCAGTTGGCGACATTTAAGTAGTAAAATGCACCAAAAATAAGCACAACACAGGCACCCGACTGAGTT
>NC_142935.1:48446807-48499307 GCF_046866305.1 Octopus bimaculoides | reverse complement strand
TATGTGTGTGTGTGTGTATAGCTAGTTTTATATCCATAATTGTTTTTATATGTGTGTGTGTATATATGTTTATGTTTGTGGATACAAATATACGGGCATAAAAATATACATTAAATATAGACACATATATGTATATATTGTGTAAACACAAGACTTCTAAACGCTATTTATTTTTGACATCAAAGATGACCAAAACAATGAAAAATTTTGCAATATGATGGCATCGGAATTAGTGACACACACACTCACAGAAGCACTCAAACGCACATGCTCTACATACAAATAGGCACACATGCACACACACACATACACACGGAGCCACAAACACACACATACACAGACACACACACACACTGAAATACACATACTTATAGTTTTTTCTTCTCTTTATCTTTCTGTCTTTTTCCCCCACCTCTAGTTTTTCTTATTTTCACTATCTATCGTTCTCTCAGATGGATACACATATATGCTCTCAGTTTGTCTGTTGGTCTATTTCTCTCTCTCTCACCCCCCTCTCTTTCTCTCTCTCTCAGCAATACACATCTCTAAGTATAAATGTTAAGAAAGTGCTTACATTTTTGTGGCTCTTCAGGAGAGTCGACTTTTGCCTATGTGTAAGAGCAGAATTAATTGTTCACTAGCTCACTAGAAAAATATTGGATTTTAAAAGCAAACATATGCTGAAATGGTCATATCCACTGGTCTGATGTCAACTTTATTGTCTAATCAAATGCTGTCAAAGTATCAGGTTCAATCTATCTCTGCGACACCTTGAGTAAGATTTTGCTATTATGGCATTGGTTTGATTATCCAAAACCTTGTTAGTTAGCATTGTAAGATTAAAACTAAGAATTCATTCCTGATCTTAGGTGTTAGACTTAACCTATTTCTTAGCTTAGCACCACAGCCTGACACCTGGCTGCTTGTAGTGCTTTCTAATCTGTTGGATTTTGTCAGGTCTCCAATCTGAAAATTAGGTTTTCCTTTCATTTCATCAGTTTTGCAGACTCTGAATAAATGTCGTGTACGTTGCTCTTCCTTTTATGACTTCCTCTTAAAACTGTCAGTCGTGAGTGTGATTTGGTTGCAGGTGCCATGTGTTTGCTGACTTTTTGCTTTAGGTGCTCATAGAGCTATGAATGAATGCGGACAGCCTCTCTGCTTATACACACTTGTTCCAGTGGAAAATCCAGTATGTGAGAGCTGCAGGGAGAGAGAGAGGGGGGGGGATGGGGAGGAGGGGGAAGAAAGGGGCAGCTGGAGAGGGGGAAGGATCATGAGGGGGAGTGAAGTGGGACAAAGAAGGAGAGGGACAGAGAAGAGGAGGGGAGAGAGAGGGAGAGAGAGTGATGGAGAGAGAGTGATAGAGAGAGAGTGATGGAGAGAGAGTGATAGAGAGAGAAGGGAGAGAGAGAAAACCAGAGAGAAAGAGAGAGAGAAAGTGAGAGAGAATCGTTTTTTAGCTAAGTGTATCAGAGCAACGTGAAATGAAGTGGCTTGCTCAAGGACAAACTGTTCTGCCAAATTCAGGAAGGAAACCCACAATCTTACAATCATAAGATCGACCCCACACTCACCAAAACACGAGAATGCTTAACAGGGAACGATCTTTAAACTTAAGACTGTGTCTCTGTTTAGCTTTTGCTCTTGTTTAACCCTAGGTTGCAATATAAAAGCAAATGAATAAATGATCATCAATTTGATGCGTGTAATGTGTTGTCCCTTGAAAATGGTGTTCATATATCTATTATCTACAGACTGTTTATCAATTTATTATTCACCAGCCATTGACATTACCAATCTGTCAACATCTTCATTATATGCTGATGACAATATTAACATTCTAATGTTGTTGTGCTTTATCTAGTTAACAACTTATCTAATTAATAAGCTGTCTTTATTTAGCTCACTTTCATTTACAATGACATATGATATAAGAGACTCGAGTTGTGTATTAAATAAATTGTGTGTGCATAAATTCTGTGTGTATCTTAAGCAATGCAAAATATAAATGTAGCTAATCTATTTCACAAATACTAATGATGCTGAAGTAACGAACATCAAAAATTTATCTCACTCAACTCAATACCTTCAGGCTCTGATAATTTTAACAAGTGTTTCTATTATCTAACACCTGCTATATTTTTACATGCTTCCATGAGTGAGACAGTTATTTATTTGTCAGAAGAATTAATTTTAATGTGATAAGTGCAAGCATGGCTGTGTGGTTCAGAAGTTCACTTTCCAGACACATGGTCTTAGGTTCAGTCCCACTCTGTGGCATCTTGAGCAAGTGTGTTCTCTTATTACCCTATGTCCCTGTAAAGTGGTAAGCTAGTACACTCGTTAATATGTCAGGTAACTAACTAACTTTGCATACCAAGTTCAAATTCCACTGAGGTCGATTTTTGCCTTTTATCCTTTTGGGTGTCAATGAAAAGAGTACCAGTTACGCACTAGGTTTGATATAATTGACTAGCTTTCTGCCCCAAAATGTGAAGCCTTGTGAAAGGATTACTATCTCAGGGTCCAAACAATACCTTGTGAGTGAAACTAAAAAGAAAAGTAACGGTATAGAAAGCCTGTCGTATTTACATACAAACTAACATATATGGACAGATATACAGGCACACAGACACACATGCATATGTGTGTGTGTGTGTGTGTGTGTGTGTGTGTGTGTGCGTGCGTGTGTGTGTGAATGTTGTAAAAAAAGGGTAAAGATCCCTTTTGGTCATGAATTACCATGGCAATGCATCTAGAAAGTTACCCTCTGAGGCACAAGTCTAGGCATGGTTGTTTTATGAAAGACCAGCAGTCACCCATTCATACCAGCCTCCCCTCTCCACACCACCAATGTTATCCAACCGAGTTAACTGCAGGAATGTGAAATAAGGTGTCTTTCTCAAGAACACAATGCACAACCCGGTCCAGGAATCGAACTCACTACCTCATGATTGCACGGCCAATGCTCTGACCAGTAAGTCATGCATAATGTTATAATTTACACTTCTGAAATTAGACTGTTTGAGTAAAAATACACTGTTGTCAAGTTCACATCCCTGTTGAACATTACATAAGATCACTAATTTTTGCCATTTGAATGGACTGGAACAATGTAATATGAAGTGCATTGTTTAAGAGCACAATCCATCCAAGAACTGAAACCACAAACTTATGAGCAAGAGTCAAACACCCTAACCACTAATACAGCTACTAGTTAGTAGCTTAACTCTTCAATTATATTTGGCCCAAATGATCTACCTGTTTTATGTTCAAACTGACCAGATCTGGCCTCTCACACCTATTCTACAATGTCATTCTAAACATACAATCACATCATCAAAATTTTAAGCCTACAAGATAATGTATAATTTACTCAAAACGATGTGAACAAGAGCACTCAGAGATTGAAAACCTCCACCAAAGTAACACCAACATCACTGCAAGGATTAGCTGGAGATGATTTTTAAAATAAGAATATCAGAAATAGACTCAACTGCTCTCATAAACGAGAATATTAAATATGAACCTGACCACTCTTAAAAATTAAGTAAAAAAAACGGAAAAATAATCCAGAATCCTTGTCCTGTACTGGATCGATTCCAAAGTCTAATTCCTTCATGCCAGTCATGAGACCAAACATCCCTGAAAGTTTCATCTGAATCCATACAGCAGTTCTTGAGATATCTTGTCCACAGACAAACAAACAAACAAACAAATGCAACTGAAAACAATACCTCCACCTTCGCTAAGGCAGAAGTAATAAATAAGCATTACATTTGATAGAGTGAAAGCACGTGGCTTAGTGGTTAGATTATTTGGATCACGATTGTAAGATCGCGAGTTCAATTCTTGGTGATGAGTTGTGTCCTTGAGCAAGACACTTTATTTCACACTGTTCCAGTCCACGCAGCTGACAAAAATGAGTTGTACCTGTATTTCAAGGGGCCAGCCTTGTAATATTGTGCCATACTGAATCTCCCTGACAATTACATTAAAGGCACATGTGTCTGTGGAATACTCAGTCACTTGCATATTAATTTCATGCGCAGGCTGTCCTGTTGATTGGATGATCTTCAACCATCATTGCTGTAACCAACAGAGTACCAGTTACACTTGGTAGAGTAACTTGAATGATTTCTCTTCCTCACCTCTCTCTCTCTCAAGTTGCCTTCCTGATATATTTTGAAAATAATTGCATTAAACTATACACATTATACAAAGCTGTGTATTTATTGTATCGTGCAACTTATAAATCTATAAATGAGAATTGAGGATAAGTCATCCAGTGATGTTATAACTAAATAGACCTTTCTACTATAGGTACAAATCCTGGATTTTGTGGGGAGTGGGACAATTGATCACCTCAATCTTTGTACTCAACTGGTACTTAATTTATCGACCCCGAAAGGCTGAAAGTCAAAGTTGGCCTCAGCAGAATTTGAACTCAGAATGTTGTGGCAAACAAAATACAGCTAAGTTTTTCGCCTGGAATACTAATGACTCTGCTAGCTCATCGCTTTAATGTTTTAACTTAATAATGATATCTCATGGTTTTGTTTCTGTAAGCATGTCCATATATTGCATAAATTCATTTCCTCTATTACTAATTCTCTGGCTGACGAAACTGGCAATCAGTTCACTCTGCATTTAATTGATTTCCCAAAATGTATATAATCATAAAGGATTATATAAATTTTGTCTTCTTTAATGGAATCAACATGTCTATGAACTGTTATAAATTTATCTTGCATCAAATGTTTATTTCTAAAGTCAATTGTGTTTTGAATA
This sequence comes from Octopus bimaculoides, assembly GCF_046866305.1. Taxonomy (NCBI): domain Eukaryota; kingdom Metazoa; phylum Mollusca; class Cephalopoda; order Octopoda; family Octopodidae; genus Octopus; species Octopus bimaculoides. Next base: position 48,494,513 of record NC_142935.1, on the reverse strand, counting down.
ATGATGTCTGATGAATAGGGTGAACAGATTTTTTTATTATTACATTAATTCATTGCATATGTTACACAGATTGTATAAACTAAATATTTATTTATGTGATATCAAATTTTAAAAAATGTTTGCTTGCTGAAATGATTATAACATTAATTTAAATATATCTTTTACTTTGTTGAAATAATCATTACTATTATTAACATTTAAGGCGGCAAGCTGACAGAATTGTTAGCATGTTGCACGAAATACTTAGCAGCATTTTGTCAATCACTGTGTTCTGAGTTCAAATTTTGCAGAGGTCAACATTGCCTTTCATCCTTTCGAGGTTGATAAAATAAGTATCAGTGAAACACTGGAGTCAATGTCAATCAACTAGTGCCCTCTCTTAAATTTCAGGCCTTGTGCCTATAGTAGAAAAGATGATTATTATTAATATTATTATTATTATTATTATTATTATTATTATTATAATACACTCTGTAAAATATGTTTTATGCCTATTGGATTATACCTTGGATTTGTGAAGTGTTTAACTAATGTTTATTTGATGGTGGATAAGTCTCAATTTGGGCTCTTCATTCCACATTGCTCCACTCCACTCAGCTGACAAAGATGAATAATTCTGTGAGTGGCTGGCATCCCATCCAGGTGGGGAATATATACGTCAAGGAAACCAGGAAACTAGCCCTTTGAGTTTATATGATTCAGGAAGGAGCTTTACTTTACTTACTCTCTGGCACATACTCTGAGTATATATTCATACAAACATACTTACACACACATACACACACACGCGTGTGTGCACACAAACATAATGATGTTGATGCTGTTAATGCTCCATTGAAACTGTTGCAGTTCAACACAGGAGAGATTCGGGCAGGGAGGAGCTATCAAAGAGCAGATGTTCTGGAAAGAAAGGACTGGAAAAAGAAATAGTTAGTGTGTGGAGAAAATATGGGCTTTTCACAAGGGTGATAAAAGATGTAGTAAAGAGTGGATTGGTGGTGTCTTAGTAGGTACAGTACCAACCAGCTCTGAGGGGTAAACACCACTATTGTAGTCATTCAAAAGACCAGAGTCTAGAGTGAATTGATTAGGGATTGGATGCCAATCCTCTGTGTCAGTATGTCAGTGTACACATGTTAAATTTCAAGAACTTCTCTCACCAAATCGTTTACTGTAAGTTCCAATCTGTGATTAAGACAGTACCAAATTATCGCATCAAGGTAATGTTTCTTAAAAATTCTTGCAACAATAGATTTGATAGAATCGATTATACATGTCTCCTCACTAACAAACGAAATGAAGTTTCATTTCATGTAAGTGTTATCAAATCCATCGTTGATGATGCAATTCAATAGATGCTTAGTAACACTTGCAGGTCTCTCATCAGGTTGTTCAATTAGGTCTTTAACATGACATGGTGTTCCCTTTCCTTATTATATTCTCATTTCCAATGAACTATAATGGTCAGACTGATGGATTCTCAGAGGGAACGGAAATTTTGCCATTTTTCTGCTTGATGTGATGACAAATTGTTATTTTCATACTTAATGGTTGTGGGATTAATTATCTTCATAGCATTAGTGCATAAATATAGTCCAATTCCAATGTTAATACTGTGTTTCTTTTGAAGTTCCAGTATGCTAAAGTGGTCAGTGTATGATCTGCCATTCTGGACTAAATAATATTCAGAACAAAGGATTTAGTAACCTGCATTTAGATGCAAAGCATGCATTCCTGGTATCACATTTTCCCAAGAACGTTCCCACAAGTTCTATTTCCAGCAGCACTTAGTACAGTAACGTAGACTTGATAGTTTGTGATCAGCAATGTTTCCCTGAGAGACTGCCAGAATATACTTTGATGATTCTGTAACAAGATACTTGATATCTATCAATTATCTGAGAGCATCAAACTCTTAGAAGTGAAAACTTTCAGGTACATTAAGTTTTCACAAACTCCACAGCCAAATTTAGCATAGTTGGAATTTAACCTTTTCTTCCAGATTTCTTTATGCCAAACGCCAGAAAGGTATAAATGTTTGACTTTAGAGCACCATTATTTTCATATCTGCATTCGGATCTGGTTAGAAAGGTTGAACTAAATTCAGGAAAATCACAATATTTTGTCCCTTTTCCTACTATCTGGTTCTTTTACTGCACATTATTCATGTTCATGCAAGAAAGAAGCTAATGTTTGCTTATAAGCCATTGGGTAATCTATGAAACATGTTACATTTGTTGCTATCAATTTGTCTGTCTGTCTGTCTATCTATCTATCTATCTATCTATCTATCTATCTATCTATTTATCTATGTGGTTAGCAAGCAAGCTACTTACCACACAGCCACTCCTGCGCCTATACTTTTGTATACCTCCACTTTACCTATATTTGAAAAGTCTTCTCCCACTTTATTTAATTGCAATCTTTGATCAGCTCCTGATAATTAATCTCACTGCTGCTATTATTAATAGAGATAAGGCATCCCAAAAATTATTTTAGCAAGTTTAAAACGGTCTTTTTGTACCGTAAAACATTTACCATTTCTGCTCTTCCTTTGATGCCCTAAACACGTGCTTGATTTGCATAATGGTTAATCCAGCACTGCATGTATCTCTTTCTGTAAGTTTGTGAGGACCCTTTAGTGTTGTCAAGAGTGTGACCAATGTCTAAAGCTGATACCATGGAAACAACCACTCAATACTTCCTGTATAGTGGTTAGTGTTAGGCGTTCAGCTCTAGAAATCAAATGAGAAATGAACTACCCTAGTGAGATGCAGTCCTCCAACCCATTTAAGGGAGTGGTATCCTTGAATACGTGCTCATTCAGACCATTGCAATCTTACTTATTCCTGTCAATACCAGCATGGAAAATGGACATAAAAAGATGATAATATGTACGTGTGTATGTGTGCATGCATATTTATGTATGTATGTATGTATACAAACACACACACACATAAGTATATGTATGTGTGTATATATGTGTGTGTGTGAGTGTTTATAGAAAGAGAAAAACAGAACAAGAGAAAAAGGAGAGCCGCATATATGTTTGTGTGTTATTTATTTTCATTATTATTAACATTGTTACATCAATAAAGATTGTCTTTGGGTTCCTTTGCTCAACATTGCTGTCAATATATTCTTCTATATTTCTCTAAGTTACCTGCAACAAACCTCATGTTTTCAACAAAAAAGAATACATTTATATATTTATTTGTTTGTTTGTTTTCTTTAATTCCCTAATAGGAAGATGACATTACAAGTAAGAGACATGTCAAACTGAATTACAAGTAGATCAATATCTACAAAAATATATTGATCTTCTTGACAATGTAAACTTTTGTCTATTTAGTTGAGCAAGACTGTTATTGTCATTAAGTATTTAGACATTTTTTTTTTTTTTCCTTTTTTGGTTTATCACAGAAACTAAAAAGCTTTTTTACATATTTCCCAAAATACTGTTAGTTTTTTCTTAGAGTATAATCAGAAGAAAGGGGATATGTTCATCACCTTTACTGGCCCTTTGAGACTGGTAAGATTGATGAATTGATAGGGTACATGTTCAGTGTGAATATCTACAAGGGAATGACTACATGAGAAATGTGAACAGGAAGGAAATTCTGGAGTGCAGAAGAAGTGAGCTTGTTCAGGGACTGGTAAAAGAGTGGTAGATATAGCATGAGATATAGAAGATAGAAATTCTCATGTGTTTGTGCACATGTAGGAATGTGTTACATTACATTACAGAGTCAGTTGACTGAATTGTTTGTATGTCTAATAGAGTAAAAATGTGATATTTGATCAGCTCTCTGCACTCTCTGTCTTCAGTTTCGCAAAGTCAACTTTGCCAATAACCAGGGGCAGTGGATTAGTAGAACTACAGGATTATAGATGAGATGACTCTGGGGTCGCATGTTTTGGACTTTTGTGTTCTGAATGCAAAGCCATACAATGACCCTTGGTGATGAATTTTTCCTTTGGAAAACATCATCTGTATGGAAATGAAAGACTTCTATGCCAGTCTTCCACAGAAAAATATCATACCCAGGCCTGCATAATCCTTTGCAGGAACAGTCAGTGATGAGCAACAAAAGTCTAAGGTATGAAACTGGCTAGCTCAGCAAAATAACAGACAAAAACAAATTTTAGAGTAAAAAATATCTACATAAAAATGGAAATATTTATGATGACAATCTATATTTTGTTTCCTAACTTATTAGCAAATCTGAATTTGCAACCTCCAGCAGTTTTTATGTTGGAGCAAACATTTAAGTAAACAAGCAAGTAACAGACAACATTTTGGTGACTGAGTAAATAAGATGCAGTGAAGAAAATGTTGATAAAGGTGTATACAAATTAAGTTAATGGGTGGATGAATCTCTGATAGGGTCAACAAATATCTAGAGATATCTGAGACAAGCAAGTATTAACTTGGAAAATTTCCAAAAGAGTACCTCGAAGGAATATGTATGATGCATGTGCATTGCAGCTTCAGAATAAGTACAAAGCATACCTGTATGTTGTATGACGTAATGAAAAGTTCTGGTAATATGAAATGCATTGCAAAGGTGATAAACTGGCAGAATTATATTTACACGCTGGGCAAAATGCTTAGCAGCATTTCGTACATCTTTACATTTTAAATTCAATTTCTCCTAAGGTTGACTTTGCCTTTCATCCTTTTGGTATCGATAAAATAAGCACCAATTGAGCACTGATGTTGGTTTAATCAATTTATCCTTTCCCTCGAAATTTTTTGCATTGTGTCAAAAATTGAAACCAATACGAAGAGTATTGTCACATAAACCACTGGTTCAGAAAAAAACCCTTCCTACTCATAACAGTATGGAAAAATATATAAAATATCAACACACATAAACACACACACACAAACACGCATACACACACACACATGAGTACATATGTACGAATATTGATGTAAATGTGTCTTGGCAATTGTTTATGCTACTGGGATCATATTGATAAGGTCATGTGTTTGGTTTTTTAACAAGGCAAAGTATTTTATCATTTTTTGTTGCTTCAGCATACTCAGCTTAAAGAGAATATTAACAAACTGCTGGTGCAGCCCAATCCTCTTCCAAGCAGACTAATTCATAATGTCCAGTTGGGTCAAGGCTTAGACGACCAAGTGAGTGTTGATATCTGTACAGCAAAAGCATGGTAGAAGCAAACAGGTCATACTGCTGGCAAATCTCTACTAATCTTTTAGATATATCATTATAACTATTCATCTCTCCCTGTCTGTCTTTCTTTCTCTGTCTCTATATGTGTGTGCATATGCAGTATATATATATATATATATATATATATATATATATATATAGGCTCATTTCATTATGTTGAACCTTTAATCCCTACATATTTTTTGTCTCTCTCCGTTTTTTCCGTTCTCTCTCCATTTTTTCCTCTCAATTTCTGCTGGAGAGCGTAGGTTCAGAACGTCAATGAATTTTCCATTCATGTCGAGCATCAAACTAATATACCTGCTTGTTTTTCACTCACTTGCCTTCGTCTTTTTGTTTTCTGTAAATTTGACTATATGTATATATATATATAGTAATGATTATATACCAACATAACGTAGCAGTCCTGTAAAGGACGATATTACTGTTGTTTTAGACCCAAGAAAACATATTTTCCAGCTGGCTAACGACATAGTCTCTATCCGTATATAGCATTTGCAAGGGAGGTCATCGCTCCCATCTCTAGCCTTAAGTGATACTCACAGACTTAGGTTTCTGGATGTTATCTGTCCTCAGTGTGAGACAATCACCAGCTAGTAACAAAAGCTGTATTCACTCGCAAATATTATATATATTTTTTCCCTGTAGTGAATAGACACGTGCTTCTTTGAGGCTCTAAGGGTTTTAACTTCTATTTCTAGCAATGCAGATGCAACCCTGCTCTGTCAGTCACAATTAGTGACAATTGAATCTATCCTTTTTCGCTTATATTGCCTATAGCCGCCATTGTTGTTTTATATACAAACACTCATATATAGACATGTGTGTATTTGTGTATATACAAATAAATATATATATATATATACATATATATATATATACATATGAGTAAAAGTTAATGGTTGTATAGAGTGAAATACATTACTAATGGTAGAAAAAATTCAGATGCGATAGAGGTATCATTTCTTTCTATATTCATATACAGATATATAAGTCTGAAATTTCCTAAGGGAATGATAGAATACAGCTCCAATTTCTGCATCTTGTTTTTGTTGTTATTGTTATCTAGTGCTAGAGAATCCATCTTTATCTTACACACGAACATTCAGAGATATACATATATATATATATATATATATATATATATATATATATGCATAAATGTACGTATGCAACATAAAGTATATACACGCACATGAATGGAATAAATACAAGAGTTGTTAAAATAGAAGAGAAACTAGAGAAAATGAAGCAAAAAAAGTAGTCCTTTTATCCCTTCAAATAGAAAATTTTTAAGAAGTAGAAATTATTCTCTTTTAGTCATTATTGTTTCTTAACTGGAGAGTTTCTTTTTTCGTTTTTTTAATAAAATTTCCATTATCAAATGATATGCTCGATCGTCTTTTAAGTGTTGTTAAAACAAAACATAAAAATTAAATTTGGTGTCGCTGCAAAATTGCAATATTTGCTGAGAGATATTTTCCTAAGTCCCGGGTAACATATGTGTTGTTTATGTAACCTCATTCTTTCAGAAAATAAGTTTCTTGTCTTACCATTGTCATTTTTCTTACAACTGGAGTTGGTTACGTGATATATGAGGTTTTCTGCTTTATAGTTCATGTCTGCATTTTTCCTGAAGTATCACCCATTTATGAATTTTATCTAGGAGACAGTTTCTAAGTGGTTTTATATTCGCTACTTCACATTCTGCATCGTTATCGTCACAATATCTTACTAAAAAATTGTGGGTTACCTTCTGAAGGGAAGTTTTCATTTGTAATGTATTTGTTGAAGTTTCCCGGATGAAGCACTTACTGTTAATGATCAGATTTCAAGAACTGCGTCCTTCATGTTCGTGCTTTGTAAAACGATCGGGAGATTAGGATTGACGGAAGTGTATATGTTTGATAATCCTGGATAATAGGTGTTGGCAAACTAGATTATATATTCTTGAACCATTTGTTTTGGCATCCTGAGCTGACGTATATCTTAGTTGCTTTTAAAATCCTGTTATCTATTATATATGCCGTAGATTCGATTCTCTGACCAAGTAGCATGTTGTATCCTTCAGTAATGTGCTCAATTTCACATTGCACCAGAACTCAGCTGAGAAAAAGTAACACTCTCACTTAAGCTTAAAACCCTCATAAACTTCTAGGCATGTGGAAGAAACAGACTATGTATGTTTGCATGAATGTCTGTCTCTGGCTCCCTATCTATCTATCAATTTGTTTGACTATCTGTCTATACATATAAGTTCTGTAACTTCCGGTATTTTTACTTTATATTCCAACAGTATTATATATACAACTTAAGCCGGTAGTAGTCTCCCCACTGCGTAGATAGGCATATACCACTAACTATTATAACTATTATAATTGTATAACTAAATTTTTCAGTAGGTCGAAAGGTTTTCAGAGCAATAGCATGTAACATCAATTAGTATATCCTTAGTTTCTCTTTTTCTCTTTCTTTTTCTTTATTTTTTTCGATCTGATGAAGTTCCACTATTTAAGATGGTATAATTATTAACAGTGATAATACTTATTATTGTAATAATTAAGCCTGAATATGCCCAAAATAGCGCGAACAGAAACAGTTGCGAAATGAGATATTGTCTTTCTTTGTAATCAATAAATAATGATTGATGCTTATCAATTATTTTTATCTCCGTTTTCTTATTTTTCTTCAAATATAGATAAAGTCGGTTTATTCCTTTCCTTACGCATCATTTATGAGCATTAATACTAATACACATAATCACATATACACCAGTAATTCATTGGATGTAAATATCCCTTAGACGGCTTTTATAACCTCTAATTGAACTCACCTATATATATATATATATATATATTTAAGGTAGAAAATCCTGTGAAACTCATCGATAAAGTTACTTCATGGACATCCTCCTGAAACTTTCACTGTTTATGTTAGAGATGACTTAGATATGTTAAATCACCTACCAGAAAAGGTCAAAGAAGAAACAGTCATGGTTACATTTGATGTGATAAACCTATACACTAACATACCCCATATTTATGAAATAGAAGTAATCCGGTTCTGGCTGGACAAATATCCAGAAGAAATACCAGAAAGGATCAACAAAGATTACATAATCGAATCAATAAAAGTCATCCTTCAAAACAATCACTTCATGTTCGACACCACTATTTATCACCAAAAACTCCGGAATTGCCATAGGAACCAGGGCAGCCCAGACCATTGCCAACATATCAATGAGCTATTTAGAAATAACAATATATCAGGAGTCATTTTCTAAATTTGGAAACCCTCTTTTCCAATACGTAAAAGAAAATAGGAAAAGATTTTTAGACGACTGCTTCATCCTCTGGAATGACGACATAGATAACAAACACCTGAAATTCAAAAGACTCTTTAATAGCATTAATACCAACATACAATTTACAATGAAACACAACTAAGAGGAACTCTCATTCCTAGACAAGCTGGTTAAAAATAGACAAAAAATAGAAACGGACATTTTTTTACACAACCACAGACGCTCATTATTTAGCTCATGCCGCCCGAGACATATCAAAACAAATATCCCCTTTAACATTGCAAGAAGGATCTGCACCATAGCGTCCGAAAAAAAGTACCACAGGACTAAGATTGTAAGAGCTTAAAAAATGTACTCCAGGACAGACACAACTCAATTCAACTCATAAAATGAATTGATTAAACGTGCAAAATCGATTGACATAAAAACATTAAGAAAAGTCGAACACAAAAAACACTACCTTATGTCTCCACACACAACAACAGAAACAAAGAAGCATTTAACATCATTGTCCCAAATCTCCCAATACTCCATAAGGACTCCAAACTGAAGGAAACTCAACGTACCCATAAAATTATTAAAAGCAGTAAACAACCAAAAACTTTAAAGAAGATCCTCACAAGTGCAAAATTATTTTCAAGAATAACGGACGCAAGAGTAAGAAAATGTGGTCGTCCTAACTGCGGTACATGTTCCAATCTTTTGGATGGATCAGAATTCCATTTTAGACAAGGGCAAAAGTTCAAAGTTAAATCCAACTTCACTTGCTCCTCTGAAAACCTCATTTATGTTATCAGATGCTCGGGCTGCTATGAAAACTATACAGGGTCAACAGGAATGTCGATCTAACGGTGATGTACGGTCCACAGACAACAGATATCCTCCCCACAATATTGCCAGATATATATCTCGGTGAATACATTGACAGATGTGCAGAAAAACTGCAACTATAATTCCTAATTTTTCCATTATATCAATTTGCTATTTGGATCTCAACACAAGTACGACTAAATAAAGAGGCCTTATTTTTCGAAAAATATAAGCTGGAATTCAATATAAACCCATATTGCAAGTTAAAGATTTACCTCAACTATGGTAAGAATCAAATATAGATCAATATAAAAAAAAATTAGATTTACCTCCTCTTTACAGTAAAATACCTTGGTTACCAATCATTCCTCCTATCAAACAAAATGTCAAATTCAGAAATTCAACCAAAACACATAAGTTGAAAATCGACAGGAAAAAATCTTTTGTACAATATTGTGTAGTACTTTTACTGTTATGATTCTAATATATTCTTCAGTCTTTTAAAACAAATCTGTTTTTTTTTTCATCTTATATCTTTCCTTGTGTTTGTATGTATATATATATATATATATATATATATATATATATATATATATATATATATATATATATATATATGGTGTGGCGTGTACATAAATTGAAAGTATGCAATGAATACTTGACATATATGTCAATGAATGCAAATGACAAATGAAATTTAAATAAAAATTATGCATTTTTACATGAAACAGCTGGAAAGATGTTATCTTTTACAACAAGCAACTAGAAAGATGTTAAAATACATTCCAAGTATATGTTTTATATTTAAATCATACCACAATGATTTTTAATAATAGCTCTCACCGACATAAAATATCATGATTTACGTATTGTAACAAGATGTATGGCAAAATGAGTAATGACATGAAACAAAATGTCACCAAAGAAAGCTTGTGTAAATTTCTCTTCTACTTTCGTGGATAGCTTTCATCACAGACTTGTCCAATCAGGTTTGTTCAAGGGTATATTAAAAGAAAGCATATTTAGGAAGGTTGCGATTGTAAAAGATAGAAGAGACTGACAGATGGGTGTAGTCACAGGCGGAGATGGGCGTAATCACAGGCAACTGACAGACAAGAGAAAATAGAGAGCTTTCACCTGTGATGCTATTCCCTAACAGCGGAAGTGGATGGCCAGACCCGCTAAATATGAAGTGTCTGGAACATTATATAAACTAATTCGTAGTATGGGCACTGAATTTGTTAGTCATACACTTACTCTTTCTCATCTAAACAAAACCACAAAAATGCCGCTACTACCGTCCAGTGTTACTACTCTATTATTTTACTTCGGTTCACCAGTCCAAAATATAATCATATCAATAAAGAGACTATGAATGGAAAACGAATAATTACTCTTTTTATACAGCAAACAAACAACGCATGCCATCAAATATATCTAAACTTCTCATTGTTATTTTATTGTTAAAATTGTTACCCAAATTACTTAACATAGTGAACAATAATGGACCTGATATTATTGTCGTTGAAGATGATAAAATAACGAAATAAATACACGGTGAGTCAGCTTCTTTGCTGTACAATCTTATAAGAAAGTAGAAAATGGACAGGTGTAAAAATTCAGTACTCAAAATACAGTTGTCCCCCACCACTACTTGACAAACGGCGTTGTCTTGCCTTCGCACCTGTAACTTAGCACTTCAGCAAATAAAAGAACGATATGTTAAGTACCTGGCTTAGAGCAAAAGAATAAGCAGAGGGTCGATTTATTGGACAAAATACTTCCAGGCAAGGCTCTAGTATGGCCGCAGTCCAATGAGTGAAACAAGATAAAGAACATATATATATATATACATATAGACACACACACATACATACATGCATACATATATATGCATGTTCATATACGTATGTACGCACATTCACACAGACACACTCGCTCTCACACACACACGTTTGCATCTATGTTTGTATACACGTGTATTTACCTACAAATACATTTAATCCATTATGCAAGTGAATACACACTCATTGAAATATCTCAGAATCTTCTGCACTCTTTCAACTTTCTTTTTACATCTGTGTGTCTAACTTAATAGATTTACCTGTATAGTCTGCTCCAACATTCTATTTCCTTTTCATCTGTCACAAATACCTACCTAATACCTACCTATTCATCTGTTTGTGTTTATATAAACAAGTGCAAACTTACTTATTAATTACTGTGTTTCTGTTTAATATTTATTTTTTAACCTGAGCTGCCATCACACATGTTACCAATTGTCATGCATCTAAATTTAATTTTTCGCGTTCTTTTTTCTCTCTCTCGCGAAAGAATAATGTACATGTGGCTGCATGTCAAAGGATTTCAGAATACATCACTCACTCACGCACTCTATCACTCACTCACTCACTCACTCACTCTGTCTATCTATCTTTCTCTATATATATATCTGTATGTGCATATATATGCACACATACATATATGTATTTGTATTTGTCAGTGTACGTGTATAGGTGTATGTGCGTGTGTGTTTATAAATATACCTATGTATATACAAATTTAAATATAAATATATATACAACATATATATGTACGAACGCAGGAAACTCATGCGTCTTGAGTCACTCTGTTGCTTCAGTTAGATATTTATAAATCTATACATTAACTCATATTCTGAATTCTATCTTTCATGTTTGCACCACAATGCCTCTATGTACGTATGTATGTATGTATGTATGTATGTATGTATGTATGTATGCATGTATGTATGCATGTATGCATGTATGTGTGTGTGTATATATATATATATATATATATATACACTTGGAAATGGAAAGTTGACGTTCAATTAAATAATAAATAGTAAATAATATATATATACACACATACATATCTGGGTACAGGACGTCACCAACGGTTGAAACAACATGAAATATGTAAACAACGAGAAAAAATGGAGAACAGGACATGTAAACACCAAGAAAGGACCTCATCAGTTGTCGGCTGTCTATCTGCTCTTCATTTCGAGCATTCAACGATAAAGAAGATAAATGTACAGACTTTACATAGTTTCAATATATGTTTTGATATATTCTATATTGTGTTTGTCGACCGGTTTCGCTTTCGCTTATCATAACATTGAAATTATTGTAATTTCGTATTTTCTTAAGAAGATTTTAGTTCATACTGTGTGTGAAGTTTGTCAATGAATGATTCAACGAGTAGAAAAATCTATGGGAGGTAATTTGGGATCAGTATTATTGGGGACAGAAGTAATTTCTCATCTTTCGGGAAGGGGAGAAATAAATATATATACGCAAAAACTCAAATGCTAAAGTTGCGAGATGAAATATGTACAGTGATGGGTATGTGATAATGAATTAAAATATATACCGAGATCAAAGTTAGTTATGCGTTCATATTTAGACGTGTTCTGTATCTTTTGATGAACAAATTTTCTTTATTTAAACATTCTTGCGTAAAAATTGTTTCTGTGCACTGGTAGATGGGGAAAATTGTGAAGTTTGGTGAGATATTACCTTCACATTTCTCTATGTGTTCTCTCAAAGGAATCTTTCTATAATACGGGAATTGGATCTGCTCCTGACGTAGAGTGGTTCTCCGTCTCAGTGTCATACTTGTCTGTTTTATATAGTTATGTCTACAACCTGAGCAAGTTATAACATAAATTAGATTCTCGGAAGCACAAGTTTGTATCGAAATTCCGAGCATTCCAGTAGTTTGGGGCATGTTCCAAAGTTTGGGCGTCAACATTTTTAACCGTTGGTTTCGCGTTTTTGTTAGATGTCTTTTCAGCGATTTGTGTTGCCTTTTGCATTTGATGAATTTATGTGTTTCAGAATGTTGTTCATTATTGAATCTCTAGTGAGCATAGGTAGATTTTGTACAATAGTGTCGTATGCTGCATTGTTTCTAGTGTTCTGAATTGATATATACAGTAGTGTTTTGAGGTGAAGTGTGGTGTTATATTTTATTGCCCTTAATGTCTAATTTCTTAATTTCATCGTCTATAAGTGAGGGTGGATATTGTCCCTCAGTTAGCGTTATTCTGAAGTTTGAAAACGAAGGTCCCGAGTATTTCTATCAGACACTATTGTGCAGATAGTGGCATGAGCTAAACAGGAGATATTGCTTCGAGTCCGTTGGTTTATGGCAGCTACAATTTGGTTGTTGAATTTTTTTATCATAATATCCAAGAAAGGGAGCTGTTCTTTGCTATATTCCATTGTAAATTGAATGTTAAAGCTTATATTATTTAGTATTTATTTAAATTCTAAAAGTTTATAAACGGTCTCATTCCAAATGATAAGGCAGTCATCTATGTTTCTTTTCCAATCCTCTCTTATATAATGGTGAAATGGATAAGTATATTATTGTAGAGACACTTCATATATGTTGAATTCAAAATATCCAATTATTAGGTTCGCAAGAACAAGGAATGCTTTCGTTCCCATCACAGGTCCGCATTGTTGACGATTATAGGTGTCATCAAATAGGAAATAATTGTTCTGAAGTATAAATTTTAAAGTTTCAATTATAAAGACTTGGTATATGCGTTCTGGAAGTACTTCGGAATACTTTTCCAACAAGAAGTTTATTGCTTCTATTCGATAGTTACGTGTGATGTTGGTGTGAAGATTAATAACATCGAAGGAATCCAATAATGTCTCTTCGCTAGTTGTTTTTGATAGGTGCTCAAGCATGTCTAGATTGTCTCTAATGAAACTTTTGACGTATTTTCAGCAAGTGTTTCAGTAGGATGTCTAGAAATTACTTAGGCGTTAGGTTTCACAGGCTGGACAGCTACAATGGGTCTTAACTTTAAGTCTCCTGGCGCTTGGATATCTATGTATTTACCTAGTGATTGTTTGCAGGCTTCTTTAAGTATTTTCTCTTGTGTATTCTAGGTAGCCCGTAAAAAAGATTAGGTTTATATTTAAAGTTCGTGATATAATCTAATTTTTTTCTGTCAGGCCATTTCCACGTAGAAGAATTAAGGATGCAAGATTTTTCATTGTTTTTTTTGTTGTTCATATTTTACAACTTTTTCGTAGAAGGTATCGTCTTCTAGCATGGATAATACTAGTTTTTTGTAGTATTCTGTGTCCATCAGGACTACAGAACTTCCTTTGTCTGCTTCTTTAATTATCAGTTCTTTGCCGTTTTGCAGTTCAATTAGATTTTTCCATTCTAGATTATTGAGGTTTGAATTAATTTTTCGCTTATGGAAAGTATTTGGGAAGTTTTGGATATGATTGCAGAAGTCATCTAGTGTTTTATTCCTACACTTAGGTGGAAGATAATTGCTTCTGTTTTTAATCAATGATTCGTCCTCATTGTCATAGACAGTTAGTGCTTCTGTGAGTCGTAGTTTTCTGCAGAATTCCGAAATGTCTTTAATTTCTTTCTGGTTAGATCTTCGTGGTGTTGGGGTAAATTTTAATCCTTTTGCTAGTATACTGATTTTTGTTGCAGAGAGAATTTTCTTTGATAAATTTATTAGAGTTTCTCCTGTATGTTTTGTTCCAACGTCTGTCCCTGTTTCTCTCCACTTGGTCTAAAACAATGTTTAGTGTAATTAATAACAGTGCTATTAATTATATTAGGATTGCTGGGAGGCTGGTTTAGCTGTCTGGATAAATTGATTGGAAGTACGTGGTTCGGATTTCTTCGTTGGAATAAATTGCGGAGGTTCTTAATTATGTTTGACGGCTTCTTTCAGTTTCCGTCTACCAAATCCACTCACAGGGCTTCGGTCGGCCCGAGGCCATAATAGAAGATACCTGCTCAAGGTGCCATGCAGTAGGACTGAACCTGGAACCATGTGGCTGGGAAGCAAGCTTTTTACCACACAACCATGCCTGTTCTTTAACAAGAACAGCATTAAGAGTGACTTCAAAGTATTGGTCTGATTAGTTTCATTGGATGAAGGCTAAGTAAATCGAAACTTCGAAAGCACAATCAACACCATTCATTTTACAGAATGATAAATATCTGTAAGAATATTTAAAGAAGGATAAATATCTGTAAAATGCTTTGAATAATCCGTCAGTTTAATGTAAAATTGTTTTATTATAAATTGACCTGGAAATAAACGTGGACAGATATGTATGTATGTGTGTACATATGGAGGAGAGTGCTCTGGCATTGTTCAAATTTTAATTTTATTGTAAAAAGAACTTTTATTCAGTTTATTTTTATACTGTTATATTAAGTACGTAATGACAGTAATCCTAAATCCATTAAATTTTAAAGATATTTGGCTTCATTGTGTAATGACATTACAATTGTGAACTAGGTCTCAAAATATCATGCTAATAATGTTATAAACAATAACATCACCATCAGCGGATTTAAATTCGCTTAATGGTTAATTCTCGGTTACTTTCATAGTTTATTTTAACCTCCTAAAATTGATTTTTATGTTGCAAAACCCAGCTTTACTTCTTTTGTCACTAAAATGTATTTTACCAGACTTAATAGCTGAGCTTTATAGGGAGGTTTGTTGATGGACTTGATTATGAGAAGCTGAATGAAACATAATCCATAACAAGCATTGTTTAGAAAGCGGGAGCAAACTTATGTTCTCACATAAGACAATTCACAAAATGAATTGGTCTTCGGTGAACGCAAACTTTTGCAAAAGTCCGGAGCTAATTTAAGAGAAATAAAAATTAAGAAATACGTATTAGTTACTTCCCCTAAGCAGTCTATTCATTTTGAAATCCCGCATAGTTTCACATAACCTTGTACATTCACATCCCAAATATAGATGAACACACACAAACACATCGTCAATAAATCACGAATCCGAAAGAGAAGCAGATTCTAAATTATAGCGCAGTAGAGTATTTAGATAAAGATAGTCATAGCCGGTCTATGGAACTACCAAGATGTTCGTGTCTACAAAACACTTAGCTTTATAACGTCTTGTTAGACGAGACATTGTAAAGCCAAGTGCTTTATGGACGCGAAACCCTGGGTAACTCCATAGACCGGCCATAACTATTTTTTATCTATCTATCTATCTATCTATCTATCTATCTATCTATCTATCTATCTATCTATCTATCTATCTATCTATCTGTTTGTCTGTCAGTATATTTGTCTATATATATATATATATTTGTATCACAATATGGAATAGTGGTAAAAGCGCAGTTAACGAAAGAGACCTGCATTCAGAAGGCGTCTAAACATACTTGTGAGTCTTAATGAATCTCGAAGGTTAAAGACTCATTATAAGACCTTTACCCAGTAAAAGGCACGGAAGCAAAGGCCATGAGACTAGTGATGCCTATTTGCTGTATTTGTTGGAGTAAAAAGAGGAAGCGCACTTTAGAGTTGATTATCAAAGAACTCGGAAGATGAAACAATAACAAAGTGGACGAAAATATTGAAAATAAAGAGTGACTAAAAATATTGAACCTATCAAAGCTCTTCGGGATAGTAAAGAACATATCGTTAGGTCTTTTATCGTTAATAGATGAGCAAATATTTCATCCCGCAACAGTACCAACTTGCAGTAGCACACTTTCATTGCACGATGAGGAAATGATAATTACGGATGAAAATATGAAGGGGAAAAAGAGAAAGACATCACAGAAAAATGACTTGAGATAACAAAATCAGGTTAGAAGGAATAATTCCTTGTAAGCAATAACGATATCCCTTCATCCCCCATGAAGAAAATGCAGATGTTGAAGTTGAACTAAGCGTCGCCATCGTCGAAAATCAAACAAATAATTAACAAAGTAACGTATATACGGTACCAAATGTTCTCCGAAGAAAATAATAATTACAATAAAATATAAACAACATGCAAAAGATAGATTACTTGTAAGTTTAAAACTGAGATAGTATATGAAGCTTACAAATAAAATAACTTCAAGATGCTGGTGTTTTTCAACACCAAATGCCTCAAAAAAATATTTACTGGAGCATTCGGTTCCATTCAAACACAACTTTAAGAAATAATCAAGTTAACAGGGTCGTAGAGTGCTTAACACAACTGAGCTAGAAAACCTTTCGTCTCTTATTCGTTTAAAATGTATTTTGTTTTAATTATTGTGTTTTTTTTTTGTACTTTTTATTTCTTCTCATACAAATGAGTGTGTGCACATACATATGTGCACATGTAAGTATATGTAAGTGCACTTGTGTATATTTATGCTTGTATGTGCGTACCATAAAGTTTCCTTATACGTCCTTCCATATATTGTGTGATGTCCTTTCTTCCTTCTCTCTGTAATTTTTAGATATTTGTATATGTTTCATATTCCAAGTATCCATTTTTTCTGTAACCCCTAGTGAAAGCTTCGGACATCTGAATCTCTTTGAGTCCGTGTAACTAATAAATATTATCGTTAGCGTGCCGGATACAACGCTTAGCGGAATTTCTTATGACTTTACATTTTCAGTTCAAATACTGCCGAGGTCAACTTTGATTTTCATCCCCCACTTAAGGTCGATAAAATAAGAACCAGTTGAGCACTAGCCTCCTCGCTTAAAAAAATTTCAGGCCTTGTGCATGAAGTTGAAAAGAAAAGACGATGAACTAGGAGAATTGTTAGCACACCGAGTAAAACGCTTAGCGGCATTTCGTCCGTCCTTATATACTGAGTTCAAATTCCACCGAGGTCAACTTTGCCTTTAGTCATTTCGGGATCCATAAAATAAGTACCAGTTGAAGTACTGGGGCCGATGTTATTGGTTTACTTTTTCCACAGAAATTACTGGCCTAGTGCCTATTATTATTTTATTGTCTTTGCACAGCTTCTAACACTGGAGATGTACTACGGTGTTAGCTGTTCACTACCAGTGAACTAAGGTAACATCCCTTATTTTTCGAGCACCTTCCGGAGTATTTGAGCAGTTCCAAGCAGTGCTGTTTTCTGCAAGTGCTCCACCCTTATTGCAGCCCCAATGTGTTCCATGTACTTCTCAAGATTTTTACTCACTGTTCCCAGAGCTCCGACAGTTAATGGTACTACTACCACCTTTCTCAGCGACCACAACTGCTTAACCTCCCAAGCTAGCCTGTTATATCAATTAACCTTTGTTTCTTCCTTATCGCATACCTTGTTGTCAGGTGTGTGGCATGATACATTATTATTGTTGTTGTTGTTGTTGTTGTTGTTCTTCTTCTTCTTCTTCTTCTTCTTCTTCTTCTTCTTATTATTATTATTATTATTATTATTATTATTATTATTATTATTATTATTATTATTATTATTACCGTCATTATTATTATCATTATTTAAGGTGCCGAGCTGGCAGATTCTTTTGCATGCTGGACAAAATGCTTTGCAGTATTTGGTCTGTTGCTCCGTTCTGAGTTCAAAATCCACTGAGGTCGACTTTGCCTTTCATCCTTTCATCCATTCAGGATCGATAGATTAAGAACCCGTTGTGTACTGCAGGTGATCTAATCGACAAGCCTCTTCCCCCAAAATTTCAGGACTTGTGCTTATAGTAGAAAAAAATATTATTATTGTTGTTGTTACTACTATTCATGGCTTGTTATTCACTAAGTGTAAGAGATGTGTCTGGCAAGTTTACATTTGTAATATGTAGCTGCTGCAGTTTAAGAGTTTGCTATAAAATTTTCTTTAATACCGAATGAGAAACTGCAGAAATGCAGAAGTTTGAAAACCAAAAGTGTAATGTGAAAACCAGGCAGCTGTTTAAAACAACAATCTGAAACAGTGAAAACTTATGGATGCAAGATTGAAGGACCACCAGAAGCTACGATGTAACAAAGACATTACGATGAATACCCTTTCAGTACACTTTACTGATTTCATTGATCAGAATGTTATTTACATGAAAAATCTGAAGAGCAATATTTATGTGAAGAAGAATATAAATTTTTCAGACAATTAGCTTCATATTTTTGAGTTGTGTACATAGTAGATAATACATAGTATCTAGAAATACGACACCTGATGACAATCAGAGATCAAATTGATCAAAACAAAACGTAGATATAAACTTAAAAAGTATTTTCATAGCTAAAGATGAGGTTTATAGTCTAAAAAATTATAATCTTGTTGTCAACAACTCTTGTCTGACATACAGACGGTGAGTTCAGTTGATTATTGAAAATTTGATTTTGCTTCTAGTTTCCAGATATCTATTATTTTTAGCCGTAAATTTCTTTAAACATGAGTGTCTTTTTAAGCCACAGTAGTTCAGTTCTTGATAAATTTCTTTGACATTTACTAGGTCTTGTTTTGCAATTTTACATTTAAAACAGGGAGCAACTTGGACTTCCTCATTTTCATAGGTTTTGTGGTTTCGTCAATAAATTGTTCAGGTGGTGGTTGAAGTTGAAGCATCAGTTGAAAGTTGTTCCAGGCATATTGCACCTGCCTGAAGATGGCTGGTCAGTCATATGATATGCGAAATACAAGTTGGTTATCTTTAAATTTCTTATGATGTATAATTTTGAGGTAAAAACCACTAAATAACGGTGGGGGTGTAAAGAAAAGTGATTTATAATACAGTGTTTTTCTAGATCTTTGAGTAATGTAATGACATATGCCAAAAGCAGAATCTTTACCCCACCCACCAGAACATTCGAAGTTGTTGAGAATTTGACTTATGTCACATTACATATAGTACTTTCACACTGTTTTGCTTCAATGTAAAATGCTATTGAAGAGATTTGCATGCAGGGTCTTTTCCAGCAATGTTTTTGAGCACATCTGTAATCGAGGCAAAATACTTCCATGTTGCTCTAACTCCATACGAGATTTCAGCACTTGTGTATTGGCATTTAATGTGCGACAAGTCGATCAACTCATTCACCTCCTCAAATTCAACCATTATTCCAACATCACTATGCTCAATGACATTGTGCTCTTCATAAAAGATCCAGATCAACTACAGACCAGCTGACAGACCTGGATAGGCATACACACTTTTATTCGTATGTGTGTGCTTGAATATATTATATGAATGCAGAAGCTTCAGTTCGACGATGGTAAATAAGCTGAATCTCTGATATCACAGAAAGAAATAAGAAAATAAACACATTTCTTCCATGGTTTTGATCTATGAAAGGTAGGTGCTCAGAATGTATAAAAGTGAGAGTGAGAACAGGTTGGAGAAAGTCCAAGAAGCTAATACTATTGCTGCTGGCAGTAAAGTTCTCCTTTACTGTAAAGGACAGATTGTACATCACTTTTGTTAGGTTTTCATAGTAGAGAAAGCATAGGCATTCAAGGCAGAGGAATTAAAAAGACTGGACAGAAATGATGCCAGCGTGCCCCATTAGCTGTGTAATGTACTGAATAGCACAAACGCACTGAGAAAAAATCTGGGCATAAGAGTAATAAATTCTAGTGTGCAAGAAATAAGATTGTGCTTGTATGGATATGTGATGTGCATTTATGAGGATAGCAGCAGAAAGAAGTGCTAGTTACTTAACATGCATCACCATTTTCCACAAACTATATTAGTTTGTGGAAGATGGTGATCTAGAAAGACATGAAACAAAGTTGTTAAGGCTTATATCTGGATCTTGGACAACAAAGAGGGGATAACAAGGAACCGTGATGACTGGCAATATTTGGTTCTTGAGAAGACTTCCACAAATAACTATGGAGAATTATAATATATCACAACATGGTCTAACATAGTATATAAAAAGTGTATACATACATACATCAATTTAATCATCATCATCATCATCATTATCATTATCATCATCATCATCATCATCTTCTTCTTCTTCTTCTTCTTCTTCTTCTTCTTCTTCTTCTTCTTCTTCTTCTTCTTATTATTATTATTATTATTATTATTATTATTATTATTATTATTATTCATCCTCATCATCCTCATCATATAATATCCTTTTTCCATGCTGGCACGGGTTGGATAGTTTGACAGGAGCTGGTAAGGCTTGGGCCATACCAGGCTCCATTATATATATATATATATATATATATATATATATATATATATATATATATATATATATGTATATAGATTACATGGAGAGAGAAACACAGACCAATACAGACATAGTTATATAACTATATATATGTATATATACACACTTAGAGTGATGGATCAAAAATTTGTATCTTCTCAATAACAGTACACAAAGGACATGACCATGCTAGGTCCATCAATCAATTTAGGTAGGTTGATATATAGATGTTCATAATTATACTTTGGTGTTTGCATAAATTTGTCACAAAATGTGTGTGTGTGTGTGCGTGTGCATCTGTGCGTGTGCACCGAGACGTATGGTCATTATAAAATTACTGAGTTAACTGTCGTCTAATTATATTTCAATCAGTTTCCATGTAATCATTTCTATTTGTCTATATATCAAACTATATACACAGGAGAGCTTGTATCTGTCTGCAAATCAATGACTAACTACAGAGACTAGGGAGACTCTGATAGATAGATTCTTGATTTCTAAAAACTAAATTCAATACTCGGGAGATTGTATTTCTTTAAGTTTGTTCAAATGAAACATTATTCATAATTGATCAGATTTCCAAGAATCTTAGGTCATTCTTAAGTAGTTCAGATAGTGGAACTTGTCTCAGAGATTGTTCTGGTTTTCACATTATACTCTGTTTTAAATTTGACTTTCATATCTGAAATAATAATGTATTTTTTTTTCTAAATAAACCAGTGTGAATGGGAATTTAAACTTTTCTACTCCCCACTTTTCTCTTTCTCTCTCTCTCTCTTTTCATCTCTCTCCCTCCCTCTTTCTCTCTCTCTCTCTCTATTTATTTATCCATCTCTTTATTTTGCTTTCTCTGGATAGCCATTAGCTTTTCTCAAGCTGTCCTCATCTAATTTACCCACTCTTTCTTCTTCTTAGCCTTCTTCACTTTGACGACAATTTTGTAAACTCACGTAACAGCACCCACTACACTCTCTGAGTGGTTTGCGTTAGGAAGGGCATCCAGCTGAAGAAACTCTGCCAAATCAGATCGGAAGCTGGTGTTGCCATCCGGTTTCACCAGTCCTCAGTCAAATCGTCCAACCCATGCTAGCATGGAAAGCGGACGTTAAACGATGATGATGATGATGACAATGCAATGCATTTTACAAATACATACATAGACACATACATAAAGACAGCCAGCCAGACAGACTGGCAGGAAGACAGACAGAAAGATAAATAGATATACACACATTCATATATGCAAATGTGCATATACACATTCATACACGCACACAAGTACACACACATATATATACTGACATACATATGCACATACATGTGTATATGTATATGCATATATATATGTGTGTGTGTGTGTGTGTGTGTGTGTATATATATATATATATATATATATATATATATATATATATATATATATATATATATATATGTACATGTATGTATATATGTATATATAGATGGACACAAATACACACACATGTATATGTACATGCATATAAAAAATGCAATGTGCATTAGAATTTAATTATAGAAATGTCCTCTAAATATATATATGTATGTGTGTCATCATAATTTAACGTCCATTGATGATGCAACGCATATAGAGGCCATTTCTATAATTAAATTCTAATGCACATCGCCTTTTTTTTTAATATATATGTACATATGAATATATGCATGTAATAACTAAAGGCATATAAATCTCATTAAGCACATCTTAATTTAAGTTGTTAGGGTTATGGCCAATGACATTATAAAATAAATAAATAAATAGATAAATAAATAAATAAATGGAAAGAATGAATGCTGAATATACCTTCATAAAGCTAATATTCATATATTCAACTTAACTTGGACTTCAAGGGCATTTAGGAGTTTCTATAACAACTTGCTTATTGAGTCAATATAGAAAGATAGAGGAAACACTGATGGTTTGACCAGAATCAGTTGACTATTAAACTACTGGAACTCACTAAGTTTAGGAAATAAGAGCTTTTGTAAAAATCAAACACATCCTGTTTTAAGAAGTCGTTCAAATATATTCTGAGCACTCTTCATTTGTTGGAGTTATGACTAATGACTGGACTAACTATGGAAAATAAATAAATGCAAAGAGTGCTGAATCGTGAATATTGAACTTAGAAGATTGGGCCTCCAACCAAGCCGTTTGCGATACCCTTAAAGCCAGGATCTTTCCAGCATCTCCTTCTGTATACATATATATTGATAGATAGTTATAAATATATGTAAAGAGATATGCACGGGCATATGGCGTTGTGGTTAAGAGCGCGGGCTACTAACTAACCCCAAGATTCCGAGTTCGATTCAAGGCAGTGACTTGAATAGTAATAATAATAATAATAATAATAATAATAATAATAACAATAATAATAATAACAACATAAAAAAATGCCTTAAGAATGAGAACCCAGGTTCAAAATTTCCCCAAGACACCTGATGAATGCTGGAGGGTATATCAGCTGAAACATTGTGTTAACAACAAACAAGATGAGGACAAATATCCGTAAATAATGTAAATAATGTAAATAAGATACACACATGTATGTACATATGTGTGTACATGTGTTTGTATGTATGAATGTGTACCAACTCACATATGTATCTATATTGCTATTCATGCAAAGACAACGTAAATTTTATAGGAAAATATCTACACCACTACTGGAAAGGAGATATGCTGTTGGCATCTTTCTGTGGAAGGAGAAATGGGAAGTTCTCAAGAGAACTGCAAGACGTTTCTTGAAGTTACAATTAAGATTGGTTAATTACTGTAAAAGAACTAATTAGTTACTATTCTTAATTGGTATGATTCGGTTTTCTTTCACTTATTTTTACTTTGTTATTCATTTTTTTTTTGCATCTTCATTAACATGAGTTACCGTTACTGTTTTGTTTTTTTTTGTTTTTTTTATTTATCAGGTACATAGGTGCATCTGTAATTTCTTAGCAAACTAAGTTGTACATACCAGTTGAAACACTTAGTCTTCAACCATAATTTCTCATTAGATGCTAACATTTTTTGCTGAGAAAAATATGTTTGAAAGAATTTCATATTTTATACTTATTGTAGTCTTAGAAGTAAATTCCAAGATACTAATAAATCATGAACGCATAGGAATTCAGGTCGGTCAAGAAGATACCGATGTTTGGGAAGAACATGTCTTGATTTTCAGTTTGCTTCTTAAAATGTTCACTAAATTTGGTTTATCACCAACTTAGAAGTTTTCAAGTTAAGGAAGGTTTGGTAAATGATATAGAAAAGTCTCCATTATCATCATCATCATCATTTTTGTCATCATAATCATCATAATCATCACCATCATCATTATTGTCATTGTTACCAACATTGTCATCATCATCATCACCATTGTCATCATCATCGTCATCATCATCATCACATCATTACTACCACCATCACCATCACCGCCATCATCATTGTCACCATTGTCATTGTCGTCGTCGTCATCATCGTCGTCATCATCATCATCATCATCATTGTCACCATCATCATCGTTAACATTGTCATTTTTGTCATCATCATCATCACCATCACCATTTACTGAGTCAGATTTTCTAAGTTTGGGTGCCCTTTCTGTTGCTAACACTTACTTTTTCCAGGCAAAATAATATTTCCCATGACCAGACATGTTTTATTCACTTAAGACTGTGCACCAACATCGTCGCTTGTATGACGGTGATGCTTGTTTACAACCATCATGTGAATTTTTGCAGCAGGAGTGAACACACACACACACACACAATGTGCCACTGCCATGTAAAAAGCATTTGTTCTGCTGCCACGTAAAATTGTTGTTGCCATGTTAAATGTACCCTGCAGACACGGTAAAGTAGTTGGCATTAGGAAGGTATTAAAGAAGGATAGGAAAATATTAGATTTATAAGCCCTAAAATTCACTCTATAATTGCCCACGGGCATATGGCATAGTGGGTAAGATTCCGAGTTCAATTCCAGGCTGTGACCTGAATAATAATAATGATGACCCAGGTTCGAAATTTCCCCAATACACCTAATAAAGGCTGGAGAGTATATCAGCCGAAAGGTTGTTAACAGCAAACAAGATGAGGACAAATATCCATCAAATGTAAATAATATACATAATTCCACGTCTCTCAAAAATAGAACTGTATCACGCTGAATCATACTGGAATCTGGTACAGCTCTCCACCTTGCCAGCTCTGGTCGAACTAAACAACCCATGCCAGCATGGAAAATAGATGTTAAAGGATGATGATGTTAATGATGAAGATGATGATGATGTTGATGATGATGATGATGCATGTATGTGTGTGTGTGTTTGTGTGTCCACTAAATTGCCTAACCTATTTTACCAAGCTCTACCTTGTGCAAACAATACAACTCCAAACATGAATGCAGTAATCAAATTCCTTATAAAATCCAGATTTACTCTTTACACACTTGATCATTATCACACCTACCTCACCGAGAGAATAACCTAACATTGATTTGAACTCTCTTACAATATAATATGACAATAGAGTCTCACAGGTTTATATGGCAAAGATAAAAGGAAACATACATGTAACACAAAATGTATGATACTAATAATGTCCAGTGTACAGACTGAAAGGCAGCAACCTGAATGCATACAAGTACCTATGGCCCATAGTTTCAGTATCATTAGGGTTAAGATATTATATATTGTTTATAACAAAGCCTGCAAACACACATACACACACACACACACACACACACACACACACACACACACACACACACACACACATGTACACTCACACACATGTAGAAGCATGCATGCATATATGCAGACATGATAGATTAACATTTCCAAATTGTGGTGACAAATCAATTGTCCATCTTTTGTCTGCCATTTCTGCAGTTATTGCCAGATTTCTTTTTTCAAATATATATGAACAAAGTGCAAAATACAAAATAGATGTAACATATTTATATATATATACACAAGTTGACATTCTGGACATCAATTAGACAATCACTAAAAAGTGTAGTCCCAAACTACACTAGTTCAAAGCATAGAATATCTAGTGTGAGATATTATATATTATTGACTTCTAAACAGTTGATAGGACAGCTCCGCAAAACAGCTCTGAGCAAGCAGAGTACTAACCATAGCCCATCAACAACAAAAATAACACAAACTGCTATCACTTAAGCTCATGACATTTATGTTATAAAACAATGTTCAAGTGTGCCTCATTATAATAAGGTTCAGCATATTCACTTCTTTCCCAGTATGAAGAGTACATCACTGACAATATCATATATTATGCAATATCCATTAATATAACTTTATATATGTATACATGTGTATATGTATGCATGTATGTGAATAAGTATTTATGCATGTACGTCTCTATATATGTATGCATGCATGTATGCTTGTGTTGTCTCAGCTAATATATCTCAACGTCTATTCATTTGCCAATGTGTATAAATATGCATGCAAATGGAAGCATGTACAATACAATATCACACCTCCATCATATTCATTAATATTACCGCACCATATTAGGGCCTTAAGCCATGGCATTAACCATCAAATCCAGAGGAATAAAGATTATGACAGCCGTGAAATAGCTGTGAATTAATAAAGAGATATTGCTTCAGTTGTTCTGGGTTTACTGTTTATTAAACAGCTTCTGATCGATGGTGTGGTGGCAAGACTGTGTTCATGTGAGTATGTCTTTTATGTATATGAGTGTGTATATATGATATGGGAAGAAACGTGTCTGATCTACAGCTTTAACAAACCTATGTATATCTCTTATGTATATGCGCCATATATTGTCTTATGCATGTGTATGTGTATATGATGTGGAAGAATATATGCCTGTGTGCGTGTGAGTGGTCTGATAAAAGAAGTTCACTCACACATGTATATGCACAGATGTATGAATAATGCATTGCATATGTAATATTAAAATACTTATGTGTGAGTGTGAGTGTGGACGTGAGTGTGTGTGTGTGTTTGTGCGTGTGTGAATGGTTGTGTGAGGGAATTTGTTAATGACCGAGTATGGTTGTGAATACTTGTATGTGTATGTGTGTGTGTGTGTGTGTGTATGTGTGTGTGGGTGTGCGTGCGTGCATGTGTGTGTGTATGTGTGTTTATGTATGTAATCTATATGTATGTGTATCTGGTATACTGGAATGAAAGCTGTGTCTATATTTGGCATCAAAGGATGTGTTTCTGTGAGACTTAGGAGGTGGAGGAAGAGAAGGAGGAGGAGGAGCAGGAGGAGGAGAAAAAGAAGAAGAAGAAGAAGAAGAAGAAGAAGAAGAAGAAGAAGAAGAAGAAGGACAATGACAACAACAACAACAACAAACAAGAGAAAATTATAAAGAAGTTAAAGCTGTTTGAATATGAGGTGACAGATGCACACACAACGCACACACACACACACACACACACACATACATACATACAGAAAGAGAGAAAGAGAGAGAGAGAGAGAAACACGTATACATATGCTTTAAACAAGGGTGTGTATCTGTGTGTGTGTTTTAGATAATGTGTGAAGGAGTATGTGATTTGGCCTAACACACCAGCAAATGGTGAGAAGAATAATGTCCATATTTATTAGCTGCAGT
The DNA here is from genome assembly GCF_046866305.1 of Octopus bimaculoides. Classification (NCBI taxonomy): domain Eukaryota; kingdom Metazoa; phylum Mollusca; class Cephalopoda; order Octopoda; family Octopodidae; genus Octopus; species Octopus bimaculoides. Next base: position 48,466,596 of record NC_142935.1, on the reverse strand, counting down.
TTATAATTGCAATGCAAACTTCTTTTGTGTTTTTAGCCTGCACACAAACCATGATCACTGAAATACGCATGAACATATTCATATAAATATGTGTGTCTGTATGTACATTTACACACACACACACACACACACACACACGCATACACACACACTCAAATATATATATATATATATATATATATATGCATATATACATACCTTTATATATATATGCGTGTGTGTGTGTAGATAAATATACATAGATAAATGCATATATACAAACATATATATAATATATACATAAATATAGGTGTATGTCATCATCATCATCATCATCATCGTTTAACGTCCGCTTTCCATGCTAGCATGGGTTGGACGATTTGACTGAGGACTGGTGAAACCGGATGGCAACACCAGGCTCCAGTCTGATTTGGCAGAGTTTCTACAGCTGGATGCCCTTCCTAACGCCAACCACTCAGAGAGTGTAGTGGGTGCTTTTACGTGTCACCCGCACGAAAACGGCCACGCTCGAAATGGTGTCTTTTATGTGCCACCCGCACAAGCCAGTCCAGGGGCACTGGCAACGATCTCGCTCGAAAATCCTACAGGAGCCAGTCAGGCGGTACTGGCAACGGCCACGCTCAAAATGGTGCATCTCATGTGCCACCCGCACAAGAACCAGTCCAGGGGCACTGGCAACGATCTTACTTGGCTTGCCGGGTCTTCTCACGCACAGCCCATTTCCAAAGGTCTCGGTCCGTAGTCATCGCCTCGGTGAGGCCCAATGTACGAAGGTCTTGCCTCACCACCTCAGCCCAGGTCTTCCTGGGCCTACCTCTTCCACGGGTTCCCTCAACTGTTAGGGTGTGGCACTTTTTCACGCAGCTATCCTCCTCCATTCTCACCACATGTCCATACCAGCGCAATCGTCTCTCTTGCACGCCACAACTGATGCTTCTAATGTTCAGCTTTTCTCTCAAGATACTTACACTCTGACGGGTATTCACATTGATATATATATATATATATATATATATATATATATATATATATATATATATATATATATATATATATATTCATGCATATATACTTATATGCATGAATACATATTGTGTGTATGTGTAAATTCAAAATAAAGTAAATCAGAGTGTCCTTTTGCCTGAGCATGTCAGTTCAACTGAGAAATTGTTCTAAATTTTTTTTACATTATCTCCCCTTCTTATCCAAAGACGCTTACTATTATCACTCGGTTTTTGTTTTCCTTCTCTATCAAAGGGGTACTTTAATAAATAAGGAATTTATTGTGTATGACGCACAAAACGCTCTACCAGTGACTTTATATGCTCATACACTGTATGCTCATACATGCTCACACTCAAAATATACATCGCACATACATACACATATAGGCAGAGACAGACAAATAGACTGACAGACCGACTGGCCAATAGATAGATAGATAGATAGATAGATAGATAGATAGATAGATAGATAGATAGATAGATAGATAATAGATGGATACACACATGTACAGGTGAAATTGCTTTATATTATAATTGACAGTGAATACTAATATGTTGTTGCAATGATAACTTCTCTGCATGGAAATCAACGAATGCAAATATATGCATCTTATAAATATAACCCATGCCAGCATGGAAGGCAGGTACTAAACGATGATAATGATATATGCATTCTGTTTTTCTTTTTTACTCTTTTTACTTGTTTAAGTCATTTGACTGCGGCCATGGTGGAGCACCACCTTTAGTCCAACAAATCGATCCCAGGACTTAATCTTTGTAAGCCTAATACTTATTCTATCATTTTTTTTTCTCTGAACGTCTAAGTAACTGGGACGTAAACACACCAACATCGGTGTCAAGTTATGGTGGGCGGACAAGCACAGACACACAAATACATACAAACATATATATATATATATATATATATATATATATATATATATATATATATATATATAATTATGTGTATTTCTTCTATCTTAATGAATAAAAATTCTTCGGATAGAATAAATGGGTTAATAGAAACCAATGTAGCAAAGAACACAAAATAACTGTGGTTTAGTTCCTGTTTTTAAGGCAGGAACTCCTTGAAATTCTCTAACGGGTTTTTTTCAAATGAATCAAGTCATAACCTTATCCATCTATTGTTTTCATAATCGGTCATAATGTCTTACGTTTAAGATGATTCCCATGCATTCCCTGAAGAGAAGGTTACAATTCTGATATCAAAGATCCCTATGGATCACACAGGTTGTAATCTTTTGAAACATATGTAGGAATAAAGTATGCAATTATAACATGCGTTTTCTCCATTCCTTAAATTTATATATATATATATATATATATATATATATATATATATATATAATATATATGACAGGCTTCTTTCAGTTTCCGTCTACCAAATTCACTCACAAGGTGCCTTGCAATGGGACTGAGCCTGGAACCATATGGTTAGGAAGCAAACTTCTTACCACACAGCCACTCCTGCACTTATATTTTTGTGTATAATATATGATAGTTGTAGATGAGTGTCCTTGTCATGTAAATGATGCTATTTATTCTCACTATTCTGCAGAAATGTTTGGCCATGGGAAAATGTTAGTTTTGTTACCTTGCTGGGAAACATGCAATGGTGGGCGACAGGAAGAGTATCCAACTGTAGAATTTCTGCCTCATTAAAATTCCCTGAAACTCATTCAAGCATAGAAAAGTGCACATTAAAATGGTGAGGATGATGATAATACATGCATGTATATTCATATACATAAATACATATATACATGTATGTATGTATGTATGTATGTAGGTATGTATATATATATATATATATATATATATATATATATATATATATATATATATGAAGGTGCATGGCTGAGTGGTTAGGGTATTCGGGCCATCATTGTAAGGTCATGAGTTCAATACCTGGTGATGTGTTATGTCCTTGAACAAGACATTTTATTTCACATTAACCAGTCCACTCAGTTGGCAAAAATGTGTTGTACCTGAAATTCAAAGGGTCAGCCTTGTCACACTCTGTATCACGCTGAATCTCCATGCGAACTATGTTGAGGGTACATGTTAATCTCATGAGCAGGTTGTTCTGTTGATTGGATCATTGTAACCGACGGAGTGCCAGTGTATATACGTGTGTGTGTGTGTGTGTGTGTGTGCGTGTGTGTAGAAAATAAAAAATGGAATAAGAGTACAAAACATCCAGGCAGCTGATACAAAAAAGGGGCAACAAAACATTCAGATAAAAGATACAAAGAAAACAAGGACGGGTCAATCAGAGTTTTCTTTCCTCAGTCGAGTTCCAGATTATCTTTGCAATTTCAGCTGGTTATAATCGAGATTACTCCAATCTGGCTAGCCCCAAGGAAAAACTAAGCTAAGAGCATTAGATTCCTTGGAAGAAAACAGCAAATGTATACAGAAACAAGGAAGGGAAAAAACGGAGAATGTTACACAAATACAAATAATAGGACATAACAACCGGTGTCTTTCAGCTAAGGATGAATTAAATTAAGCTGGCGTATGTGGAAATAAAGCCTTACGGCAGGGATACAAGATTTCACAGGCACATATATACACACACACACACACACACACACATATGTATATATATATATATATATATATATATATATATATATATATATATATATATATATATATGGAGGGGTGCATATATATATGTATCAACATATGCATATATATGTGAACTTTAGGTTACTTTAAATATACTTGTGTCATATTTCAACTTCTAAAGGTAAATTCACTGCAGTTAATGTGGAGAAAAAAATTTTGCTATGGTAAAAGTTTAAAATACCATATCTGTCCTATGATGCCCCCTGTCAGATTCCCATATGCATTTCTAGCTCTTTAGCAGCTATCAATGGAAAATACTAAAGAGAGATAACTCTGGACAGACTTAATATATAAATGTACTTTTATTTATGTATTAAAGAAATCTTCCCTGTTATTGCAAAAAGAAGTGTGGTTTTGAACCAAAATTGCTAATTCTTAAATTAAAACAATTTAACATTTTGGTGTTACAGGAAGTATTGAGTTTCTACCTTTCCAGCTATGATTATCCTGTTACATTTTATGAAATCAGAATTGATTTTCTTTTATGCATTCAAAGATTTTTGTTTTCTTCATATTAGTAAAAACAAAAGCATCCCCTTTCTGGTCACTGCTTCTTTAAAAACTAATTCAGATTTCAGTTAGAAACAAAAATGAAACATAATTAAGAAAGAGAACATTAGAAACCTTAATTGAAAATAATATATGCAATTTATGAAGAATCATCTTCAAGCAGATGCAATCAGTCTATCTAACATAATTCTAGACATTCTAGACAGTTCTCCTTCAATGATTCTGATGTGGTCTTTTAGATCAAGAACATAAGCAATGTCTTGGCAACATGCTTCACTATTTCTTTCAAACTATAATGTTCTATGCATTTAATGCATTTGGGCACAGAATTATCCATTAACATTCTTCATAGATAGTATTTATTATTTTGAACTATATTATATTTTGTTAATAGATCATTTCATCATAAATTGTATTAAATTTCATTAATTTTAATTCATTTTTCACTTAATAATTTTGATTTTTATTGTCTTTTTCTGAGTTGATACATAGATTAGAAAAAGTATATTTGCTCGTGTTTGGAACACTTCCATTTTAACAAATGTGAATCTGTAAGAGGGAATTTGAAAAAAACATTGCTGATTCCATAAAAAAAAGTGATGAGAGACAGTCAAAATACTTTCATTCTTATTAATATTTGATGAATTAATTAATAAAATTTAATCTTGCTTTAGTTATTGTTATATCTTATTCATTGCAGAGAGAAATTTTGGGTGGTACAATCAAATTTGTTTTGGTCTAATGAAATACTCTTAGTAATGAATTTCCTTATTTCAAAAATTGTTTGGCATAGTCTGAATCGGAACAAGGCCAGATATTGAAACAAATTGCATTATAATTTTCACACTCACATACACACATGTGCACATGCACGTGTGCACTCATGCAAACATACACATGCACATGCACAAATCAAGATTCAAACACCACGATTCAAACACACTGCCTTATCATTGTGAGTGCAACACTTTAACCACTATGCTTTCACTATATATACATATATATATATATATATATATATATATATATATAGTTGAAATTCACAGAAAAACACAAGATGAAGACAGGTGTATAAGCAAAAAGCAGGTGTTTTAGTTTGACGCTCGAGAAGGGGAGAAAGTCTTTTACGTTTCGAGCCTACGCTCTTCAACAGAAAGGAACATGGGGAAATAAAGAGAGAGAATATATATATATATATAAATATATATATATATATATATATATATATATATATATATATATATATATATATATATATATATATATATATATATATATATATATATATTTACATACATAACCACACACAAGCACATATATTCTTATACTTTTATTCTTTTACTTGCTTGAGTCTTTTGACTGTGTTCATTCTGGAGAGCACTACCTTAAAGTGTTTTAATCAAAGAAATCCTAACCCAGGACTTATTCTTTGTAAGCCTTGTACTTATTCTATTAGTCTCTTTTGCCAACCACTAACTTACGGGGATGTAAACACACCAACATCGGTTGTCAAAGGATGGCTGGGAGACAAACACAGACCCAAAGGCTCACACACAAATATATATACACATATGTATACAACAGGCTTCTTTCAGTTTCCATTAAACAAATTTACTCACCAGGCTTTGGTCAGCTCAAGGCTATAGTAGAAGACACTTGCCCAAGATGCTACACAGTGGTACTGAACATGGAACCATGTGATTGGGAAGCAGGTACAAGCATGGTTGGATGGTAAAAAGTTTGCATCCAAACCAATTGGATCCAGGTTCAGTTCCACTGCATGACATCGTGGCCAAGTGTCTTCTGTTATAGCCTTAGTCCAACCAAAGCTTTGTGAGCAAATTTGGTAGACAGAAACTAAAAGAAGCCCATTAAATATATTTATATATATATATCTGTGTTTGTCACCCACCAAGGCTTGACAACTAGTGTCGGTATGTTTATATCTCCAGAACTTAGCAGTTTGGCAAAAAAGACAGACTGAATAAGAACCTGGCTTAAAAATATGTGCAGGGGGTCGATTTGTTTGACTAAACTTCTTCAAAGCAATGCCCCAGTTTGGCCACAGTCTAATGACTGAAATGAATAAACGAGTATATATATATATCATCATCATCATCATCATCATCCTTTAACGTCCGCTTTCCATGCTAGCATGGGTTGGACGATTTGACTGAGGATTGGTGCAACCAGATGGCTACACCAGGCTCCAATCTAATTTGGCAGAGTTTCTACAGCTGGATGCCCTTCCTAACGCCAACCACTCAGAGAGTGCTTTTATGTGTCACCCGCACGAAAACGGCCACGCTCGAAATGGTGTCTTTTATGTGCCACCCGCAATATTTATATATACATATAAATACATATGTACGTAAATACATATATAAACATATGTGTGCATATGTATACAGATGTATGCATGTTTGTATGCATGCACTAATTTTGTCAGCTGCTATCTACAACATCCACTGACGATACTTTGGTCAGTCTAGGACTACAATAAATGATACTTGACCCCAACTTGCTATGCAGTGGTATTGAATCCAAAGCTACATGGTTGAGATGTGAAACACATAGCTATGCTTACATCTATCAATCTGTTTATCTCTCTCTCCCTCTCTCTCTCTTTCTCTGTATGTATGTATATATATATAAACACACTCACATATATGTATGCGTACACAAATGTATATATGTATATAAACATGTGTGTGTGTGTGTGTGTGTCTGTGTCTGTCTGGCTCTGTGTGTGCACTCACACACATATATCATGTAAGGTATATTATATAATATATCACACACTAAGGTGTTTCGTTCAGGTGATGGTAATATCAATGTCAAAAATATCACCAACAGTAGCAATAATACTGGTAGCAACAACAACAGCAATAACAATGATACCATCAACCATCGCTTCCATTCCAACCACAACCAATACAACAACAGCAACAGCTACAGTGACATCAGAAGCAACAGCAGCAGCAGTAGTGATGGAAATGTAGTTATATCTACGAAATAATATAGTGACACTTTTGAAATCCAAACACTACTAAACTGTCTAAGTGATGTGGATGGGCATCAGCTGGTAATCAGTGGCAAGTTAGATATCTTTAATGTGCCTGAAGCTTAACCTCAACTCGCTCTACAGCTTTAAAGTAAACCAAAATGAAATTAAAAGAAAACTCCAAACAAAAGTTATCCTCATACGCAAATACAAACATAGACAAGCATGCACACGCACACACACATTCGTACATATACATTAACTTAATCATTCCTCATAGTCACAAGCTTCCAGCTATATTCATATTTTCACCCCACAACCTTATTGAAATCAATCTAGTGATGTTGTGTGGATTTGATAGAGATTCCTCATATCTACAGCACATTGAGCAATCATTTACCATCAAATTTCAAAACCTGAAATTCAATTTTCTCTTATTGCATTCTGGAAAGATATCTGCAGAAATCCTTTGTCATTCATGGACAGCTAATATCTGACAGGGTTCTTAGCACCTACAGAAAATATCACTAGATGTTTCATCAAAACAGAGCAAAGCTATTTGACCCTGGAAACCTTCCTTGGCCATCATATAAATTTACGACAGGAGTGAGAATATTAAAGCAACGCACAATCTGCTAAATGCTGAAAGTACAACTCTCATTCATATACAAACACAAACACCCATACATGCACACATACACACATGTGTGTGTATGTATGCATGTATGTATGTATGTATGTATGTATGTATGTATGTATGTACGTATGTATGCATGTATGTATAATGTATACTATGTGTTTAAATATATATTATGCATACATATACATAAAAGCTTGTACATACACATATACACATACATGCATATATATATATATATATATATATATATATATATATACATACACACACACGTATATATATGTATGCATGCATATCTATATATGCACTCACACATACATAAGTATACCACCAACCATCACCACATACACACACACACACGCACACACATATATACACACACACAGAGTCACACAAAGAGAGAAACAGACCTGGTTATTCACAATTATATGTAGATAGACACACACATACAAAGAAAAATATGGACATAAATATACATACACATTTTTACAACAGTATATATACACACACCAAAGCCTGCTGAAATATTTGGTAAAATTTGTTCCATATCAATAGGAAAGCAATGCAAAATCTTTTGGTTCACTGAATCCCTTGATTGTCAGTTTCAACTTTGGCACTATATAGCTTCATGCATGATGGAATTTCTGAGTATTTCACTTACAAGGTTATACCATGTTCTACTTCACTACAGCTACATGTGTTGAAGGGCTATTCTGTCTGACAAACTTACAAGCAGGGTGGATATATGGCTTATAGTTGGATGGTATAATAAAATCAATGCAAAGATCAAACTCTTGTCACTCACTCTTTTGATTACCCACTCAGTACAATCTCTTCTGATTGTGCACAAAGAAATATTACGGTGTGCAGACCCTAGAAAGCTACAGAATAATTCTGTAACTGCATAAGATTTTGTAGATGGAATCTTTGTGAATGGTCCTCCTGTCAGGAGGCCCATTCAAGTTCTTAGGTCAAACTTCGAAGGTCAATCTTTTGACTGTGCGTTCATACAAAGAGAAGTGCCAGCATATTGATCAGAGAAAATTATATATTCCGTGTCTTTTAGGACGCTAAGGTCATAAAAGTATATGAGATTAGCATAGATAGTTCGCATGTAATTAAGATGATTACCTTACAATTGTGTTGTTTTGGGTTCAATCCTCTTTTACAGCCCTTTGAGCAGGTATATTCTACTATAATCCTGGGTTGATTGAAGCCTTATCAACAAAAATTTCGTAAATGGAAACTTAATGGAAGCCTGTCAGAGTGATTATTCATGTTTTTTGTTCAAAGGTTTAATCTATTATTTTGTTTAGCAAAACAACATGATTGTTGAATGTCTTTAAAAGTGTCTATTCTGTTTGCAGTTATGTGGGCCATACCTTCAGGCTGAGAATAATGTCCTCCCTTTGAGCTACTAGCCTTGAAGGCCATGATAAAAAAGTTACAGGTGTTAGCTTTTCTTCTCTTACTAACCCATACAAAAATAAAAACACACACACAGAAGAATTAGATAATTCTTCCACTGCTTACAGTGGTCTTGTCTATTCACTTCTTAAAGTAAAGCATTTTTTCAATGTATGCTTTCATTTCCAATGGACTTCTATTTTCTTTACTGCCAACTAAAACTTTAGTCTTGAAAAGTGCTTGACTCCAGGCTTAGCTTAGAATAAGTTTTTAATTCAACGGCTTTAGTTTTGAAAAACTTGGTCATTGGCATAGAACAATTCTCATGAATAACCAGTCTTAGATTCTTTTGATATGGCCTGAAGAACTATAATAGATGGTAAGGGTGGTGAACCATACCTTGAGAAACATTTTCCTGTATACTTACTGAATGCATATGTAATTCTCAACTTGCTAACAGTTTCTCTGCTCATGGTTTGTACAGACCTCCTATGTCTTTCATTTACATCTAGTTATCTTAGTGACCTCCTAGTTTTTGTTGTTTTGTTTTCCATGGGATACTCTTTCTTTCTTTTCAGCAAACATCTATGTCTAACCGAGAAGACATTTAACTTCCATACCTTCCTTACTCTTTCTCCAATGCCGTTAAAAATTTGCTTGTATTGAGTGATACATACTTCACTGGGAACAACTTAGTATTCACAACCAGTTTCTGTCTTATTTCTTGGCAAGTACGATGTCTACTTGGCTTCCATGTTTGTCTAAGAGATAGATAATCAAGTGGCTAAACTGTTACTGTTGTGAGTAGGTCATTTATATAAGAGAGTAGTAACCAGAGCATTTCTCAATATGTTTGATAAAATTACTAATACTGTTAACATGGTTGCAACCATCAATTTTTGAATTAGTCTGCCTCTTGGAAATGGTTCTTATGCTCATCTGTAAGCTCAGATTGTGGTGCATGTGTATAGATCATTGTTGCTGTAATGTTCCCTATGACTAACCCAAATTTAATTATTCCATTACATATGCTGTCTACTTCAGTTACTTTATCCATTTTTCTGGTATCATTAAGCCTACTTCACAACTCCAGCTCTGATTACCAGGCAAGAGAAAATATTGTATCTGCATCTCTTGCTTGGGAAACTATGAAAATATGGATAAGAATTTACCAGTTTAATTATTATATAACAATCCATCAAAACCTACACACCTCTGAAGCTCAGGTTTCCAAAGATAACAGAAGATGCTTGCTATCTAAGGCAGTTTATTAATGTGTAAACAAAACTTGTGACTAAAGCAACTCATACAAATAATAATACAAGGTTACCAGGTCAAAAGCAATTACTATTTTATATTTTTGAGATGAGGAACTATGTACATTATTTACAATGGATGGATAGATGTTCTTACCTTGTTTGTTATCACAATGTTTTGGTTGATGTACTCTCCAGCCTTCTTCAGAGAACACCACTGGAAAATATGAAAATTAAAAGAGGCTGCACATATGCTAGGACACAATAACTTCATTAGCAGGCCTAGTGCAGATATGAATGTAATATGGGAACCAGTATTAAGAAAAGATAAAATACTAGGTTTATAAGCCCTAAAATTCACTCTATAATTACCCACAGGCATATAGCATAGTGGATAAGAGCACAGGCTAATAACCCTCAAATTCTAAGTTCAGTCCCAGGCAAGGAATAATACCAACAGAAAAATAACACCAGCAACATACCTTAGGAGTGAGAACAGCGTACCCCATTAGTCAAATAAAGGGTTGGGTTCAAAATTCCACCAGAACACCTGATGAAGGCTGCAGAGTATATCAGCCAAAACGTTCTGATAACAACAAACAAGGTGAGGACACCTATCCGTCCATTTTAAATAAAAACAATTAGCTGTATTTGTAATCTATGGCAATATTACATAGATTACAAACTAACATATAAATGGACACATGTTTGTATGCATTTAGAGTAGTTTTGAAATTAAGCCTGCTGTTAAGTAACCTGTGATATAGTTAAAAAATTTACTATGGTAGCATTAGTAGAACTTATTTATAAAGTATTAAGATATTTTAGAAAAAGCAATATACATAACGATATTAAAAAAGTATAAATCACTGAAGTTAAATACCGGTGACAGTTTGTTTTTCAATAACATATTCTACTATGTGGAATTAGCCATAATAAACAACAAAATTAAAAGAATTTATTTATATGCATACATACACCCACAAAAGCATACGGTTATATGTGCACGTATGAATGTATCTGTGCATGTTTATGTCATATATATATATATATATATATATATATATATATATATATATATATATATATGTATATATATGTACATGTATATAAACATATATATATATATATGTGTGTGTGTGTGTGTGTGTGTGTGTATGTATGTACATATATATGTATATGTATATGTGAAATGACTGCAGCTCGATTCCAAGTAATGCCATTGCTTGGTTACTCTCTAAAACACAAGCAGTTCAGATGTGGTTTCTTTGGTGCCTCTTGCAGTAAATGCTACAATAATTGTTTTGGTGATCATTCATCTGGCATTTCAGTTCACCTCTTGGTGCTTACTTTTCTACACTCTCTACAAACAAAGACACCACATGGTTAACAACTACCCTGTAGGTCTGTGCGTGCGTTTGTGTGTATGTGTGTGTTGTGTGTGTGTGTGTGTGTGTGTGTGTGTGTGTGTGTGTGTGTGTGTCTCTGTGTGTGTGTGGTTTCTCTGATGACCTCTAAAGCCTGCCTTAGTTAAACAGACATGCCCACAATCGTTGCATGTTAAACTGGACTATGCACCAAGAAATTCACATCAAGACCCTTACGAACATCTTTCTAGAGCTGACACAATTTATTTCAAATTCCATCTTCCTATCACTCACAACTTTTTCCACAATGAATGATCAAGTGTGATGGCATCTATAATGATCCTCTCTATTTTCCAAGATTTTATCTTCTTCGTGCATTCTTGATACAACCCTTATATCTTAGTTTCGTTTCTGTGCACTGGTCTTTTACTCTGGGTTAACTCATGATACAGAAATTGCTTAGGCTCCAATTGACTTCTATCCTGACCATATGACCACCTCACCTTAATCGGTTCTGAAGTGGTACTAGGGTCTCTATACTGGTAGATTGACTTGTTTACAAGGACTTCAACATCACTTACATTTGTCATATGATGCACAGTATACGGTGGAGACACTGTTAGTGAAATTGCTGCAACTTTTCAATGAGACAAAGACCTCTCTCACATGTACGTAGCAATGGAAGCAAAATACAAGTATTGCAGACTTTTAACTTTGTCTCAACTGAAATTCCATCTGGAAACCATGAAAGTGTATCCGATTTTTGAAAGACATCACTGGCTGTCTTGATACAAAGGGAAGTTTTATCATGTGTAACCACTGAAGATATTTCAACTCTTGCTCAATTTCATCTTGCAACTAATCAAAACCGTTAGAAGTGAAAGTAAATAAAAGTGCAGTAATATAGATATACGTTTAAGAGGAGTAGATATGAAGCCTTATACAAAGTGTAGGGTCATCGTCTTTTAGTGGTATTGTTAGTAATGTATACACAAGATTAAAGTGTCAGTACATTGGTGTAATGAGGACAAGACGACAATAACAAGAGAATGGGAATGTAGATTGTGTGAATTTCAGTTGGGTAAATTACAGATATGTTTCTTTTATGCAATATTACTGTAAAATCCGTACCTCTGCTTATATATGTTTTACCTTTACTTGTTTCAGTCATTAGACTGTGGTCATACTGGGGCACCACCTTCAAGGTATTGATCGACCTCATTGTTTCATTTTTTCTGTATAAGTCTGGTACTTATTCCATCAGTCTCTTCTTGCTGAACCACTAACACACGGAGGCATAAACAAACCAACACCAGCTGCCAAGCAGTAGTGGGAAACAACCACAAGTACAAAGACATACACATAGGTATATACATACATATACATACGTGTGTGTATGTGCATATGACGGGCTTCTTTTAAGTTTCCATCTTCAGAATCCGCTCACGAAGCTTTGGTCGCTCCAAGTCCATTGAAGAAGACATTTGTCCAAGGGGTCATTATGTGTCACTAAACCCGGAATCATGTGGTTGAGAGGTAAACTTCTTACCACACGGCCATACCAGACATCAACAGTAGCACAACTCCATTTCCTTGACTAAGTCGGGAGAGAGATGCTGACGTCACACCTCATTATTTATTTCACTACATGTCTGCCATAAAACGGGTTCTTCATAACTAACTTGAGGTTAGCACAAAAGAAATATGTATTCAATTCACATTGTATCACAACAAATACCAAACTTCCACCAACTCATTATTAAAACATCTGTTTTAATGAATATGCCATACTCTGTACGGATGTGAATTGTATAATTAAGTTGAAGTGGGTGGTTTGAAATGACAAGCAACTTCCTTATACATACATATATACATACATAGATACATACATACATACATACATACATGCATACGTACTACGTACATACATACATACGTACTACGTACATACATGCATACATACATAAATCGATAGATAGATATATACATATATATTTCTTGTGTGTATGTATATGTACATATATATGTAAATATATATATACGTGCGTGCGTATACGTACGTGTATAATTTTATACATATGTGTATATATATATATATATATATATATATATATATATATATATATATATAAACATATACATGAGTGAACAAATGAAGAAAGATAGCACTCAACACAGTTTGTAGGAGTTACATATATTTTTAATTGCAGTTTGCTTCAGCTCCATATGACTTAAAGTTTCATGGCTGTTTAGAATGTCTCCATCTCATCAAATATCTGGAGAAGAGTGAGAGATTTGAGTCAGGAAAAATTCTCTTACCTTGTTTCGCTCTATCTAGGGACTCTATAACTATCAGAAAGACTTCCCCAACATCACATGGAATATCATAAACAGATTCCCCACTTTTCACCTGGTACTCGCACTAACAAATTCTGTCTCCGCGAGAGACTACATGTACTCCAGAAACCTGCAGTGTCCCTCAACAGGAAAAATGAACAATCTTATTGTTGCCACTAGATGTACCCCCTGCTATCTGGATTGTCAGCTGGCAGCTGACAATCCAGATATACTATCATAAGCCAGGTTACACACAAGTATAGACAACAGTCCCACCCGTGTTTATCATCCAAACTCAGTTGTAACCCCACATCATCAAATTTGGCGACTCCCATGTAAAGATTGCTGCTGCTAATATGCTAACAATCTACTGAAAGACAACTGAGTTACTGATTTGCGCCAACATTCGATACACAATGCAAGGGAATGATGTCGCTGGATACCCTATACCGCAGCCCGTTCCAAAGTTGTGCCAATGAAAGAAGTTCCCTGTTCAATACTCGCTGGTAATGTTGAAATTAGGTAAAAAAAAAATGATGAAGATTTCGTTAACAGAGAGTGGGGGGAATTCAAATTAAATGAACTGACCTCGGATATTCTCAGGTGTTAAATTTTCGTTCAAGGGCTTACTGCAAACAAAAGTGCAGATATATGTTCCCGGATATTACCAAAATTAGAACAGGACTAAAAATTAACTTCATAAGCAGTAGCAGAAGAATGAATGAGGATTATAAATCTTTACATAACTCAGATAAGATTGAAGAGAAAGACAGCTCTCATGTTCAAGTGTGTCCACCGGTAAGGAATAAGAAAAAAGAGAAAAGATTTGAAGACTAAATCCGCGATATGGATGCGGTGGTATACATTTTAAAAATAACTGAACGTTAAAAAATATAAAATGCTTCAAGTGCGGTAAAATGGGCCATAAAATGTCGTATTGTAGAACCTGAGAAATGGTTCGACAGAAAAAAAAAAAAAACAGGTTATCGGTGACAAGAAATACGAAGGAGTCTCAAAGGAAACTTGGAATACAGACTATAATAGTAAGAGACATGACATTTGGGGAACCATGCGTTGTGATGCATTAAGATATTTATTACTTCTATCCATGGATTGTTGTTATTATCATTACTATATATATATATATATATATATATATATATATATATATATATATATATATATATATATATATATATATATATATATATATATATATTCTTTTATTTGTTTCACTCATTTGACTGCGATCATGCTGGAGCGCCGCCTTTAGTCGAACAAATCGACCACAAGACTTATTCTTTGTAAGCCGAGTACTTATTCTATCGGTCTCTTTTGCAAAACTGTCAAGTTACGGGGACATAAACACACCAGCATCGATTGTCAAGCGGGCGATGGTAGGAGGATAAACACAGACACGGAAAAATACTCATACACATTCACACACACTCATATATATATATTACGGACTTCTTTCAGTTTCCGTCTACCAACTCCACTCACGAGGCTTCAGTCGGCTCGAGGCTATAGCAGAATGTGCCCAACGTGCCACGCAGTAGGACTGAACCCAGAACTATGTGGTTGATAAGCAAGCCACTTACCACACAACCGCTCCTGTGCCTTACATACACACACACACACACACATATATATATATATATATATATATATATATGTATATATGTATATATACATATATATATATATATACACACACACACACACACACACACACACACACATACACACACACACACACATTCACACTCACACACATATATGGCAAATGAAAGACGGAAGATGGAATATCCGAGAATTTATTATTAATCGCGACAATTGTTTCGACACATCTAGCATCGATTCCTCTTGCGTCGAAACAATTGTAGTGATTAGCAATAAATTCTCGTATATTCCATCTTCCGTCTTTCATTTGCCATATCCAAAATGATCACTGTGAAAGTGACCGTACTTTACCAGTAAGCTACCAGGTGTAAACCAATCGTTTTATACTCCGTTATATATATATATATATATATATATATATATATATATATATATATATAGAGAGAGAGAGAGAGAGAGAGAGAGAGAGAAACAGAGAGAGACAGAGACAGACAGACAGACAGACAGACAGATAGATAGATAGATAGATAGATAGATAGATAGATAGATAGATAGATAGATAGATAGATAAATCCAATAGAGGTAGAATCAACAAAAACAGTGCTCCATCCAGTGAGAGATGAATATCAATTTAATACACAACCGAAAGAGCTACAAATAGTTTCATGCTTTTGTGATACTTGAACAGGCATATTTACAAATACGCCATGTATTTCAATGCAATCTTTCAGGTTCTGTTTAGTTTATTTGCTGGTGTAGGTATTTTTTATGGAGTACCCTATGGGATATAGATCCTAATATGGTCTATAAACTTTTGAAGAATTTTTAGAATTACTCAACATTATCTGTCTGTACGCCAAACAATGTGG
This sequence comes from Octopus bimaculoides, assembly GCF_046866305.1. Taxonomy (NCBI): domain Eukaryota; kingdom Metazoa; phylum Mollusca; class Cephalopoda; order Octopoda; family Octopodidae; genus Octopus; species Octopus bimaculoides. The sequence goes on along the minus strand of NC_142935.1, from coordinate 48,449,924 downwards.
AAATTGAATTTGCAATAGAAACCCACGCATTTATAGATATTTATCTGTCACTGGATGGAGTATTTTTCTTGTCTTGTTCATTCTACTGCCATTTAATTTATAAACTATATACCTCCAAATATGTCGGTTTCTGTTGCAAATTTAATTTCTACGTTCTTTGGATTTTAGCCAGATAAAGTTGAGTGACTCTACGGATTCTTTAAAAAAAATTATACATAGATTTATATACCGTTGATTACTCCATAAAATGATATACCCATACTAGAAAATAAGCTAAACAGAGCTTGAAAGATTGCTTTGAGATACGTGGCGTATTTTATGAATCATAAGAGCATGAAACTATTACTAGCTTTTTCAGTTGTGTATTAAATTGATTTGTGTATGGGTGTGTCTGTGTGTGTACACACACATACATCCCCTCACAAACACACTCCTTTATATATTCATACATACATACGTATACACACATATAAAGGAATAGGGCATGCTGAAATCAGTAGGGAAGGAGAGGTTCAGTGGTAAGGCCATATGTATAATGGAAACAACCCATTTGTAGTGGCGATGGCCAGTGTGGGTTAGAATTATCAGATAGCCACAGGGAGTGGGATCGCGTTTTAGGGTTTCAACTACGATAGAGAAAGTCTACAGACAATAGCAGTTTAGCATAGTGTGTCGTGGGGATGGAGTTATACTAAATATTAGGAGGGAGGTTATAGTGTAGAGGAATAAAGAGATCAGGGTTTCATTTAACTGGTTATGATGGTGTCAGTTATAGAATTAAAACAAAAGTAGTATTGAAAGTGTAAGTTCACTGAGATTGAATAAAATATTAAGTTATTATTAAATTCGAATAAAGTAAAGTATAACAGATTAAGATAAAATTAAATTAAATTAAATACAAGCAAATAAAATATATTAATTTAATTTAACTAACGTTTTTAAATAGATAATGTATACATTATGAGTTAGGTGAAGAGAGAAAGTATAAGTAATACAACAATGTATGACGAGTTAAAACAGATGAATACGATAAAAATCTAAATATACTAACTTAATTAGATAAGCTTATGCTACATCTTAACTACGTTTACATAAAAGTAAAGTGTCAGAGAATTATACAGAGAGACTCGTCTTACTGCATTAAGATTTATAGTAAAATCAAAAGGTCTTATAGAATTTATGGACACAAAAGGAGAATGCTTCATATTTTGTGTTTAATAATTGTGTTGGGTTATGTTCTAGTATTTGTACAGATTCTTTCAAGCATAAATAACACGGAGCACTTTGGTCCTGGTATGGAAGAGTGAATAACGGACCATGTTATATCGTATGGTATATTTGTTCCAAAGTTTGTGTATGTGGTCAGCTAGAGAAGTAGGTCTGCTGTGGTTTTCATATTTGAAGGCGTTTAAGTGTGATGAGTATCGTTGCTTAAAATTAACAGTCGCTCCGATGTAAACCTTGTGAGAGTTTTGCTGTCTATCTAGTGTTGACTTGTATTACGTTACATCTTCTGTAGTTAGCTTGTAAAGGGCAATTATCAAATACTATAAAGTTACAATTGGAGTTACTTGTTTAGCGTTCTGCTAATTAAGTGAATTACTATCGGTGTAACTAAAGATAACCAATGATGTGTTAAGTTACGTTCGTTCAATTCGTATTTCTCGTCTGTGCAATATTCTGTGGGTGTTGTCAGTGTTATGAATGCTATTATTGTTTAGATTGGCTGTATTAGAAGTATTGGTGATAGAGAACATCGATGTTCCAGTCCCTTGAGAGTTAATTAATCCTACGCAGTTGCCGTGCTTGGTTGTGTAATCACTATTGTTGTTGTTAATATTGTTGCTGCTACTGCTGCTGTTGTTGGTAGTGGTGGTGGTGGTGGTGGTGGTGGTGGTGGTGGCGGCGGTGGCGGCGGTGGTGGTAGTGTGTTGTTGTGGTTGTTTTGTAGATTTGAGTTGTGTATGTCAAATTTGCGCTTATTAGATGCAACTATAATTTATCTGATATTAGGTGTAGCTGAATAGGATAATTTAAGAGGGGATACATTAAAAATTGAGTGATATTTATGCTGTGGTAGGAAAGTGGTTTGAATAATGACAAAAAATTGCTTAGATAGGCCCTTAACATTGAAAGAGAAGAGAATGTATACCAAAATATATTTAGTTCCTGCTTTTATTTAATTATATTGGGGGCATGTAATTGAAGTTCCTAGAAGGTATTTGGAATATAATTTTATCCCGAAGTTTATTTATCGTGTGAGTTCTGTTGGGTTTAAGAAAGGCCGTTGGACGTGTACTGCGTTTTGTTTGTTATGAGGTGAGAGACTGGGATGCATATTTCTATATCTAGTGGGGAATGTTATGTTCGTAGCTTTCGAGAGACTAGAAATAGGATCGAACTGTGTTAAGTAATTCTTAAGCTTAGTGTTAGGTAAGATTTTATATTGTGAGAAAACCCACTGGCTGATGGTGCTTGATTATAATAGGTGGCATGCTTATTAAATATATTCTTTTTCAGTTGCAGACAAATCGGAAATTCTAATAGAGATACCATAACTTATGCTTTATAAAACATACCTATGGTTATTAGGGTGAAGAGCAATATTCTTTAGATACTCATTAAACATACGGGACTAGAATACAAGAAGAGTTTAAATCAAAGGTTATGTCTTAAAATTTAGTGTTTAAGCTAAAGTTAGTGAAGAATTTACAGAGAGCTTTTCTGGTTCTCCTGAGTGCCGTTTAGATAGGCCGGTAGTAATGAGAAGATCGTTGTCACAATAAAATCTACCACGAATTGTAGGAAAGTATAGACGAAGCTGATAACAGAGGTGTAACGCCAGTAGGTCAGTGACCTTAGTTGAGTCGGATGAGCCCATGGATATGTCGAAAAAATCAAAATATATATGCAGCTGGCTGCTTTTAGTTTCCGTCCACCAAATTCACTCACATGGGTTCGGTCAGTCCGTAGCAATAGAAGACCGTCCCCAAAGGTTCCATGTGCAATGAGACTGAAGCCAAAACCAAGTGGTATCGAAGCAAACTTCTCAGCACAGAGCCACGTCTGTGCCTATACATACACACACAAACACACACACACACACAAACACACGCA
>NC_142935.1:48436807-48441807 GCF_046866305.1 Octopus bimaculoides | reverse complement strand
GTGCTGGTACAGAACTGATGAGTTCTTCCCTTCCTTAAGTTCCCTCCAATGTACGTTTGCCCGCTCCCCTATACTCCTTGCTGTTTCGCCTACATATGTCGTTGTCTTATTTCTGCATCGTCACTCTGTACATCTTATACTATAGACCACATTTCTGGTTTTGCAGTTCGTTTGTGGGCTAAATCTACATACGATACAGTTCCTATCAGTGCAGGGGGTTCTACTGAAAGGGTATGTTCTACTGATAAGGGATTTGATAGGGTTGCCTGGCCTTTCAACAACCTTAATTCTTAGCTTAAGTTTGTCTAGGGCCCTTCTAAAGCGGTACGCCAGTTCGCCTCTAGGGGTGGTGTCGACGAACATGACGCTTTGGTACTTGTGGCTATTGTACCATGAGCTTGCCTTCCCTATTTTCTTCTTAGTTCTTTCTATGGTGTTCCATGATTTGCTCCTATAGAGTGGGCAAATCCCATTCCTATCGTTGCGTTTGATTGTTTCAAACTTCTTCATAGCTCCTTTGTAAACCCTGATCCTTTCTTTATGGCTGTAACCCGAGAACTGCATGCGGTGGACGAAATGTTGTATATGTCTCTTTAATTCTGTAGGGTCGCACATGCAGGAGACATTTCGCATTACTCTGACGAGGTCTGCCATCAATATGTTGAATTTGGCATTGTCCGCAATAGCCGAGTTCCGGTGGGTCAGGTACTTGGAGGCCATAGGTTTTGTATAGTGTGAATGGAGGATTCTGGTTTTATTGTTCTTAGTTTCTAGCCAGAGTTCAGTATCTAATACAGGTAATCTATGGTTAGGGTGTTTAGTAGGGTAGTCTATCGTAACTCTAATACTCTGGTGGATGGAGTTAGCTATTTGCTGGATGCTCTCCATAGTCTTAGTTTCTATTTCTATTTCAGGGGTACTCTCTTGTGGGGGTGTCTTTACCACTAAGTTGATATCATCGACATATCGAGAGTACACATTCACGAGTATGGAGTTCTGTGTCAGGCGTTCCTTAAGCCTTCTGTCCCACCATACCATGAAAAGATTGGCCACATCACCGGCGATACTAACCCCGATGGCTGCCCCCTCGTCCTGGGCGTATAATTTGTTGTTAAATTTAAAGGTGTGGCCTTTTAGGGTGACCTTTATACTAGCTCCTAGTGCATGTGCGATCATTTTCTTTACCTGGTGGATATTAGTGGGGGTCCGTATGGCTCTGGTCCATCCACTCCATCTCTCTATAGGGGTCTTCCTAGCCATAGAGGTAATTGTGGGTGGTCTACCTCTTAGACGTCTACTAGGGCAGAAATCTCTAAGGTCGTATCTATCTAGATATGCATCGTCATATGTCAATCTAAGTAGGAGGCCCAGTTCTTCTGTGTTGACTTTTTGGAACTCTACTTCGCTCTCGTTGATCATTTCCACGCACTTTTCCACTGCAAAATCCACGTCGATAGATGGGTATAGTGATACCACATCCATGCTACCCACTATACACCCTGTCAGGTTGCAAGTGTTGTTGCAGTCGTTGAAATAAGATTAAGATTAAGATTAATGTAATATAAAGCTGAAAAAAAAAAAAAAATTAACACCAAATATACAGTGCGTGTGTTTTTATTGGCTAAACTGGCAATATGACCATCCCCAAGTACAACAACATCTGTTTCAACACACGATTTCACATAAAAAATCTTGCAAAACAAATATATATATATATATATATATATATATATATATATATATATATATATATATATGTGTATGTATGTATGTATGTATGTATATATGTATGTGTGTGTGTTTATATGCTTATATGCATACACGTATGCATATTCACATATATAAACTTCTATATTTGTTCATATTTACACTCATACATATACACGTAAATATGTATACAAATTATGTACATATTTGCGTGTTTATGGTTGCTGCTTATTGTCTTCTCATAATATCTAGCCAGATATTATGACAGTATTTAGTGTTTGAGAGTAGTAAATCCTATATTAAATATTGTCACATGGGTTTTTACCTCAGAATTGAGTTAATGATGACATAAGCGATTGTAAATCGATTTTGCCTGCGTCATGGGTAGTTAATCAAGATTCACATTGGCTTTTGCGAGATAGAATCATGTACTACTTCGTTTGTTGCAGCCGACAAGGTGTGAATTTGGTTTGAAGAAACAAAACATATGTAAAATAATGAAACCAAGAACCAAAAAATGCTCATGTGTCCCAGATTATTTTAAATATCGATAAAACCCACAAATAGGACAGCACCAACAATGATTTCTGATTTGCACACAATGCTGGCAATAATACGAAGAAGAGCTTGTCGATGACATCAACACTTGTACTGGACGTGTATCTTATGTTACTGACCTTGAAAATCGAAAGGGCAAAGTTGAAGTTAGCAGGATTTGAACACAGAATGTAAAGCCCGGGAGCAAATCCCGCAAAACCTATTCAATCAGCTAATGATCTGGCCAGTCCAGCACACTTACAGTTGTTTCTGATATAGGCATCTGACCTGAAATGTTAAACAAGGGTTAGATCGATTAAATGAAGTTTAATACTTGACTGGTACTTTAATTTATTAACCACTGGGGAATGAAAGACACGGTTTAATTTCACGTGATTTGACCTGGACTACCTGTCAAATATGATCAGCTGGTTCTTTGAAATTTTTATTGTGTCATTCCTATAAAATAATTACTATAATATCGATTTCTTATATAGGTACAAGGATGTTGGTGAATGTATATAGTCATTTTACTTGGCACTTATTTTGTTAACATAGAAATAGGCAAGATAGTATTGACCTCGAAGATATTAGGATTTTAACTGAGAGTGCAAAGAGCAGTAATTAAATGCTACTTCATCACACTACGGACTCTGTCAGTACTTGGTGCAATTGGAAAGATTAAATAAACACTGACAACCAAAATACCAGGAGTTACACAGACATATGACCATACAAAAAATTGCGCTACTAAACAATACACACATGTCAATAGACGTGCATTAGCTACCGGAGGAGCAATTAGATCCCTATGCTCTACGATCTTTTTATCTCTGATTAAATGCTAATTATTCATAATATTCTCAATTCTTGTTGTATCTATTCTATGATAATAAAGGATTCAAAAGCGAATGAGTTCCTGTGTTTCTTCTTTCTGTTCTCCATGGTAATATCTAGACTGCTATTGTATACCGAGTGTTTATGGAAAAATAATGAAGAATTCTATTAAAATTGGTAATTGTCGTTCTCTATGACAGCTTCTGACTCATGTTCTTACCCCTTTTCTATCACTTCAGACCATAACTAACCACTATACACACCCAAGACAAACAGAATGTATTTGGCTATGCTGTCAAACATGCAACTGGAATAAGACTATTGAATAATAAAAGGTAACAAATACATCCATCAGTGGATACAGCTTTTAATCAACAAAGACATAGCATTTTATTAGAATTTTAATATTTTTAACTTACCTCATATTCATTAACTGCTAACACAGCACATCACAGAGAAAGGTTAATGATTAACAACACGGGCTACCGTTTAGATATCTAAATATCTTTACTGGTATGTCAAACCTATCGCAAATACAGTCAACCTATGTAGGAATAGAAATCAGAACAATGAAAAAGAAAGCAGATACAGTAACCCATTCGGCTCAATCTCCGCTCTTCCACTGTCTTCTTGATTAGATTTTACAGTACAATAAAGCTAATGCATAGACAGTAAGACTATAGAATTCTTCACAGCAGTAGATCTGGTTTTAATATGATAGGAATGTATTTTGAATTAGAGGAGTCTTCAACAAACTCATATTGGTTAAGAAAGAAAGAGAGAGAGAAAGAGAGGGAGAGAGAGGAAGAAAGAAAGAAAGAAAGAAAGGAAGGAAGATAGAAAGGAAGAAAGAATGAAAGAAAGAAAGATTCAGAAATAGAGATTCAGTTACAACAGCATGAGGGACATTTTAAAATTAGTTTATTAGTTTTCCATGTGCAACAACACAGCCTAAAGGAAATTTATCTGTGGGAGCTGAAGGCAAAAATATGAAATTCAACTTGAGAACAATTTATTAGTTAACTGAATAGTGAATGAATGGTTTGTAAATGAAATGAATGTAACTGTTCGATGATGTAAAAATTATCTTTAAACACATGGCATAGATTCATAAGGTTTTGTAAATGTACTACGAAATAATGGAGAGCTGCTAGCATATTTGGCAAATAAACCAGGGAGCTTGCCAAGAGATGTAGATCTTATTCATACAAAGAACTTGCTTGTTTTTGTTGTCCTGTCATTTGTATCTTTCCTAACACCACGTTTACAGAAGAAAATACAGAGACAAATAAAATAATAATAAAGGATAAAATACACACACACACACACACACACACACACACACACACACACACACACACACACACACATACGCATCACCATCCTTGCTGTCATAGCTGATATCATTATCATTATCATAATCGTCATCGACATCATAATAGTTTTTCATGATTATCATCAAATGTTTTTTATGTACGCTTTTCCACGCCTGAACAGATTTGACAGGTTTTTTTTTTCTCCAGAATTGCATCACATCATTTAAGGTTGCACTTTGTCTAATTCTTTGTGCACTTCATTTATCTAAGATAAAATTTTCACCATGTCACCCCATTTCCATTTTGGTCAATATCTTCTCATGTACCTTGTACTCAGATAGCTTGGTAATTCTTTATCTCGTTGGTATATATTGAAAACCCCAGTAGGCCAGGATGTATAATACCGATATTTGAGTACCTTGCCAAATATGTTCTTATTTCTTCATCTACAGACTTCTCTTTTTGACTAGCTCATATTTTACTACCTTCACATGATGCTGCTTGTGTGACGAGGAACGATATTGGATTTGTTTCATTCCATCTTTCATGCAACACACATCCTGTGTAAAGAAGGATGTCATTCAACTGCTCACCACTTCCATG